>NC_057802.1:13566299-13697289 GCF_018294505.1 Triticum aestivum | reverse complement strand
CCGGAACTCCTCAAATGGCGCCGTAGGCAAGCCCTTGGTCATGATATCGGCAAATTGTTGGGAAGTAGGGACGTGCAAAACGCGAATATGGCCAAGGGCCACCTGTTCCTGAACAAAATGAATATCCAACTCAATATGCTTGGTCCGTCGATGATGCACCGGGTTAGCGGAGAGGTAGACCGCCGAGACGTTGTCGCAGTAGACCACCGTGGCACGGTCAACAGGGCAAGAGAGCTCCTGAAGCAGATGGCGAAGCCACGAACACTCGGCGACGGCGTTGGCCACCGCACGATACTCAGCCTCAGCATTGGAACGAGAGACCGTAGGCTGCCGCTTGGACGACCACGAGATGAGTGAGGGTCCAAGAGAGACACAATAGCTAGAAGTGGAGCGACGAGTGTCAGGGCAGCCCGCCCAGTCTGCATCGGAGTAGGCGGTGAGGGCGGTGTCGGCGGAGGCGTGAAGCGTGACACCAAGATCCATAGTGCCACAGATATAGCGGAGAATCCGCTTGACGACAGCCCAGTGAACGTCTCGAGGAGCATGCATATGAAGGCACACCTGCTGCACGGCATACTGGATCTCCGATCGAGTCAGAGTGAGGTACTGGAGAGCACCAACGATAGACCGATAGAAAGCAGCATCCGAAGCAGGAGAACCGTCCGTGGCAGAAAGCTTGGCCTTCGTATCAACAGGCGTAGCGGCGGGCTTGCAGTTAAGCATGCCGGCGCGCTCGAGGAGCTCGTGAGCGTACTTCCGCTGATGAAGGAAGAAGCCATCCGGACGGCGCACCACCTCGACACCGAGGAAGTAGTGCAAAGGACCCAAGTCCTTGATGGCGAACTCAGCGCGAAGACGAGTCGTGAGCTGACTGAGGAGACCAGCCATACATGCCGTCAGGATGATGTCGTCGACATAGAGCAGCAAGTAGGCCGTGTCAGAGCCCTGATGATAGACGAAGAGCGAGGCGTCCGAGTGGGTAGAGCGGAACCCAAGCTGGTGGAGAAACGCCGCGATGCGCTGGTACCAAGCGCGCGGAGCCTGCTTGAGTCCGTACAAGGACCGCGAAAGCAGGCACACGTGGTCGGGAAGCGCCGGGTCAACAAACCCGGTGGGCTGCTGGCAGAAGACCTGCTCCTCGAGGTGGCCATGGAGGAAGGCGTTGGAGACGTCCATCTGGTGCACCGGCCAAGCACGGGAGGCCGCAAGGTGGAGAACCGTGCGTATCGTGCCGGGCTTGACGACCGGAGCAAAGGTGTCGGTGAAGTCGATGCCAGCACGCTGTCGGAAGCCACGAACGACCCAGCGCGCTTTGTAGCGATCAAGGGTACCATCAGGACGGAGCTTGTGTTTAAAGACCCACTTCCCGGTAATCACGTTGGCGTGCCGGGGACGGGGAACAAGTTGCCACGTCCGGTTGCGCAACAGGGCGTCAAACTCCTCTTGCATCGCAGCCATCCAGAGCGGGTCACGAAGAGCGGCTCAAATGGAGGACGGCAACGGCGACAGCTCAGTGGTGGACGCTGCATGGACGTAGTCATCCAAGGCGTAGCGCGAGCTCGGGCGAAAAATGCCCGTACGGGCGCGGGTGACTGGACCGGCCACAGGCGCCGGGGGCGCCGAGAGGGCCCCAGGGGCCGCGGGCACCGGGGGCGCCTGGGGGGCCGCGGGCGCCGAGGGGGCCAACGTCGGGGGGGCCGCAGGCACCGGGGGCGCCGCGGGAGGCGCGGGCGCCAGAGGAGCCGCGGGGGCCACGGGCGCCGACGTCGGGGGCGCCAGTGCCGTGGCTGTAGGAGGCGCCGCATGCGGGGGCGCGCCTCAAAGCCAGGGGCGGGCCAAGAAAGGCGCGTGAGCGCCCTGGGAGAGGCGTCGAGGAGCCCACGTCACCAGTGACGGGAGGAACAGCCGGGGGTACCTGGTGAAACGGAAACACATGCTCATCAAAGTAAACGTGCCGGAAAGTGAACACACGGTCGGAGACGGGATCGTAGCACCGATATCCCTTGGAGTTGGAGGGGTAGCCGATGAAGATGCAAGCGACAGATCGAGGTGCAAGCTTGTGAGAAGCAGTGTCGGCAGTGCTGGGATAGCAAAGGCACCCAAAATATACGCAAGTTGTCATAAGACGGGGGCGTACCAAAGAGAAGATGGTGAGGTGCATAGTTCCATCGTGGGCGGCGGGGTCTAATGTTAAGAATAAGTGATGCAGTGGCGAGTGCGTCCGGCCAGAAACGAGGCGGCACGTTGGCATGAAACAGGAGCGTGTGAACGCAGTCATTCAGAGTGCGAAGGACGCGTTCAGCTCGACCGTTCTGCTGATTAGTGTACGGGCATGTGAGGCGGAAAACTGTGCTATGATGCGACAAAAAGGTGCGGAAAGCGAGGTTGTCGAACTCTTTTCCATTGTCCGTCTGAAGCGCAAGAATGGGACGCCCAGACTACGTGCGGACATAGGAGAAAAAGGCCGCCAAGGTAGAGAGTGCATCCGACTTTCTGCGCAAAGGAAAAGTCCACACATAATGAGAATAATCATCAAGAATGACCAGATAATATAAATAACCCGAGTTACTGGGAACCGGAGAAGTCCACACATCGCTATGAATCAACTGAAAAGGAAAAGAAGCAATGGTGGTGGAATTAGTAAACGGCAGACGAACATGTTTGCCCACTCAGACAGGAATGACAAGTGTGATCCTCGATCTTATTGCAACTGAAACTAAAACTCCTAAGAATATGACGAAGTGTGACGGGGTTGGGATGACCTAAGCGAGCGTGCCAGAGATCGACGCCAGCGGAGAGAGCAACCGGTGCGGTGGTGGTGGATGAAGGCGAGTGCACCGGATAGAGCTCGTCGGGGCTGTCACATCGGTGAAGTACCATCCTGGTGCGAGCGTCTTTGACACAAAAACCAAGCTCATCAAATTCAACGGTAACAGGATTTTCACGAGTGAAACAACTAACGGAAATGAGATTCTTAATAAGATGAGGTGACACAAGTATGTTAGACAAAGATAATGGAGTAGAAGTAGAAGGAAAAGAAGTGTGCCCAACATGTGTGATAGGAAGTGTGAAACCGTCGCCGACAATGATGCGGCGGTCGGTGGAGACAGGAGTGAAGGAGGCAAGGTTACCAGGATGAGCAAACATGTGAGCCGTTGCACCGGTGTCCATGTACCAATCACCACCTCCGGTGTAGTTGGTCGATGTAGGAGCGGCATGCAGCCCAGTGAGGAGCACCGGGGCGCCGACGGCAGGGCCGGTGAGGGGGATGGAGACGCCATGGGGAAGCCGTAGCCGCCGCTCAACGGAGGCAGTGGGTACGCTCCATACAGCCCCGGTTGCAACCGCGGTACCGCTGACGACCCCACCAGTACCCGGGAGACTCGTATGAGGGCGGAGCCCCGTACGCCCCGTACGTGGGAACAGGCGCGTGGGGGCCGCGCCGAAGGGCACCGGCGGCGGGGCGATGACGGACGCGCCGTAGGTGGCGGCTGCCCCGTACGGCGACGGGGCTGCGCCGTAGGGCGCCGGCGGCGGAACCGCGCCAGAGGGTGCCTGCGGCGGGACGGCAGAGGCGGCGGCGGACGGGCCGGTTGACGCCATCGCTGGTCCGACGGCGGAGACTCGCGCGGCGGCTCGGGGTGGATCGCACGGCGGCAGCAGCAACTCGGGCACGCGCAGCTCGGATGGATCGCGTGGCGGCAGCAGCAGCTCAGGCACGCAGCAGATCAAGTGATGCGGCAGCGAAGCAACTTGACGGCTGGCGCGATGAATCGGGCGACGCGGCGTGCGGCTGCCGGCTCCTATATCAAGCCACTAGATGGAGACCGACCAATCTTCATGTTGTAGATAATGGCTAGCATGCCTTTGACTTTTGACCATATCAAGAGGATGATGAATCCACGTATGAAAGTGGCTAGCAGCGGGCAGCGGACGTGCTAGCAGCGTGCGAGGCTCGCGGCGGCTGGAGGAGCACGCACGCGAAAGGGTAGCGGCGGCCGGCGTGGTTGACGCGCGGGCGGCGGCGGCGAAAAACTAGGGTTTAGAACCTAAAAACTGATACCACGTAGAATATGTGAATTGTATGATGTATTGCTCTTCATGCATAGGCATATATATATATGATGTACAAAGGTGGACCACAGACCTCAACTATATAAGAAACTAGGAGGCAGGCTCAATACACAATATGCATATAACACATATACTCAACACGCCTATCCAACACAAGGGATTCATTGTACGTACTGCTCGGCTGGCCATGGAATTGATCACAATGAACTAGACCTAGTGCCGTGACTGGACCAAGAGTTTTAGACATACAATGGCCTACGGACTCCTAGCAATCATGAAGTGACCTGTGATTCTCAACCATGATACATGATATTTGCTCAAACGCTTAATGCATTGCCCTCCTTATGCAAGTTTAATACAGCAATATTTCTCCCGATACCTCTCAAGCCACAATGATATTGTTTGTCCCCCCTTCTCTAGCTATAGCGGTGTCTCGCATGGCCTCGGTTCACAAAATGCATATCCAGCTCTCGATCAAATATATATTTAATGATCGGGATATGATCCTGATAATCAATGACATCACAACCCATGTACATGCGTTTCAATGCTTGATTGATACCATATGCTTTCATATTTAGTAGTACCAAGCGACATAGTAAGAAAATTTATTAACGGATCAAGTGGGGCCTTATATTTTAGGTGATTAAGTTTTACTTTGAAGTTTTGAAGAGCTTACTTGACTGTTTTTTGTTCAAGAAGAAGGCTAAGGTTGTGAGGAGCAGGGGCGGAGCTAGGATTGGGCCAAGCCCCTGGCCCCCATGCTTGCTATAGTGTTACTACAGTGTCCATGATGCTGCAGCGAACAAAGAATTTATTCTTCACGTCCCAGGCCAAGCCCCCCTCCCCCTGTCCTGGGTCCTGTGTCCGCTACTGGCAAGGAGAAACCGGACCTTGAGCCCACTCCGTCACGCAAGGCTAAGAAGAAGCCTAAAGTTGGGGCGGGGAAGACGACGCTTGAGCCCGCATTATTGGGCGAGGCAAAGAAGGCATCTCATTAGCATTTTAATACCGCAAACATGTTTTCAAATTTGCAACCATTTTATAAATTTATTAAGTTTTCTTTAAATTTACAACATATTTAAGATTCATAGACAATTCCTAAATTCACAGACATTTCTAAAAATCATGATGTTTTATAAATAACCGAACAATGTTTTATATTGGTGTTTAAAAAATTTACGAACACTTTTTTTGAAATATCACAACGATTTTTAATTGGTGAATCTTTTCCTATTTCACGATTTCTTTCAAATCTAAAAAAACAATTTTGTTTTTGACCATATGGTTGTTGGGGATCGTAGCACAAATTAAAAAATATTCTACGCATCACCAAGATCAATCTATGGAGTCATCTAGCAACGAGAGAGAGGAGTGCATCTACATACCCTTGTAGATCGCGAGCGGAAGCGTTCAAGTGAACGGGGTTGATGGAGTCGTACTCGTCGTGATCCAAATCACCGATGACCGAGCGCCGAACGAACGGCACATCCGCGTTCAACACACGTACGGTTGGGAAGACGTCTCCTCCTTCTTGATCCAACAAGGGGGGAGGAGAGGTTGATGGAGATCCAGCAGCACGACGGCGTGGTGGTGGAAGTAGCGGGGATCTCGGCAGGGCTTCGCCAAGCTCAACGAGAGGGAGAGGTGTCACGGGAGGGAGAGGGAGGCGCCAGGGGCTGTGGTGCGGCTGCCCTCCCTCCCCTCCACTATATATAGGGGCCCTGGGGGGGCGCCGGGCCCTGGGAGATCCAATCTCCAGGGGGGCGGCGGCCAAGGGGTGGCTTCCCCCCCAAGTCAAGTGGGGGGCGCCCCCCCCCTAGGGTTTCCAACCCTAGGCGCAGGGGGAGGCCAAGGGGGGGCGCACCAGCCCACCAGGGGCTGGTTCCCCTCCCACTTCAGCCCATGGGGCCCTCCGGGATAGGTGGCCCCACCCGGTGGACCCCCGGGACCCTTCCGGTGGTCCCGGTACAATACCGGTGACCCCCGAAACTTTCCCGGTGGCCGAAGACTTCCTATATATAATTCTTCACCTCCGGACCATTCCGGAACTCCTCGTGACGTCCGGGATCTCATCCGGGACTCCGAACAACTTTCGGGTTACCGCATACTAATATCTCTACAACCCTAGCGTCACCGAACCTTAAGTGTGTAGACCCTACGGGTTCGGGAGACATGCAGACATGACCGAGACGACTCTCCGGTCAATAACCAACAGCGGGATCTGGATACCCATGTTGGCTCCCACATGTTCCACGATGATCTCATCGGATGAACCACGATGTCGAGGATTCAATCAATCCCGTATACAATTCCCTTTGTCAATCGGTATGTTACTTGCCCGAGATTCGATCGTCGGTATCCCAATACCTTGTTCAATCTCGTTACCGGCAAGTCTCTTTACTCGTACCGTAATGCATGATCCCGTGGCTAACTCCTTAGTCACATTGAGCTCATTATGATGATGCATTACCGAGTGGGCCCAGAGATACCTCTCCGTCATACGGAGTGACAAATCCCAGTCTCGATCCGTGTCAACCCAACAGACACTTTCAGAGATACCTGTAGTGTACCTTTATAGTCACCCAGTTACGTTGTGACGTTTGGTACACCCAAAGCACTCCTACGGCATCCGGGAGTTACACGATCTCATGGTCTAAGGAAAAGATACTTGACATTGGAAAAGCTCTAGCAAACGAACTACACGATCTTTGCGCTATGCTTAGGATTGGGTCTTGTCCATCACATCATTCTCCTAATGATGTGATCCCGTTATCAATGACATCCAATGTCCATAGTCAGGAAACCATGACTATCTGTTGATCAACGAGCTAGTCAACTAGAGGCTCACTAGGGACATGTTGTGGTCTATGTATTCACACATGTATTACGATTTCCGGATAACACAATTATAGCATGAACAATAGACAATTATCATGAACAAGGAAATATAATAATAACCATTTTATTATTGCCTCTAGGGCATATTTCCAACAGTCTCCCACTTGCACTAGAGTCAATAATCTAGTTACATTGTGATGAATCGAACACCCATAGAGTTCTGGTGTTGATCATGTTTTGCTCTAGGGAGAGGTTTAGTCAACGGATCTGCTACATTCAGGTCCGTATGTACTTTACAAATATCTATGTCTCCATTTTGAACATTTTCACGAATGGAGTTGAAGCGACGCTTGATATGCCTGGTCTTCCTGTGAAACCTGGGCTCCTTGGCAAGGGCAATAGCTCCAGTGTTGTCACAGAAGAGAGTCATCGGGCCCGACGCATTGGGAATCACCCCTAGGTCGGTAATGAACTCCTTTATCCAGATTGCTTCTTGTGCTGCCTCTGAGGCCGCCATGTACTCCGCTTCACATGTAGATCCCGCCACGACGCTTTGCTTGCAACTGCACCAGCTTACTGCCCCTCCATTCAAAATATACACGTATCCGGTTTGTGACTTAGAGTCATCCAGATCTGTGTCGAAGCTAGCATCGACGTAACCCTTTACGACGAGCTCTTCGTCACCTCCATACACGAGAAACATATCCTTAGTCCTTTTCAGGTACTTCAGGATATTCTTGACCGCTGTCCAGTGTTCCATGCCGGGATTACTTTGGTACCTTCCTACCAAACTTACGGCAAGGTTTACATCAGGTCTGGTACACAGCATGGCATACATAATAGACCCTATGGCCGAGGCATAGGGGATGACACTCATCTTTGCTCTATCTTCTGCCGTGGTCGGGCATTGAGCCGTGCTCAATTGCACACCTTGCAATACAGGCAAGAACCCCTTCTTGGACTGATCCATATTGAACTTCTTCAATATCTTGTCAAGGTACGTACTCTGTGAAAGACCAATGAGGCGTCTTGATCTATCTCTATAGATCTTGATGCCTAATATATAAGCAGCTTCTCCAAGGTCCTTCATTGAAAAACACTTATTCAAATAGGCCTTTATACTTTCCAAGAATTCTATATCATTTCCCATCAATAGTATGTCATCCACATATAATATGAGAAATGCTACAGAGCTCCCACTCACTTTCTTGTAAACACAGGCTTCTCCATAAGTCTGTGTAAACCCAAACGCTTTGATCATCTCATCAAAGCGAATGTTCCAACTCCGAGATGCTTGCACCAGCCCATAGATTGAGCGCTGGAGCTTGCATACTTTGTCAGCATTCTTAGGATCGACAAAACCTTCCGGCTGCATCATATACAATTCTTCCTTAAGGAAGCCGTTAAGGAATGCCGTTTTGACGTCCATTTGCCATATCTCATAATCATAGAATGCGGCAATTGCTAACATGATTCGGACGGACTTCAGCTTCGCTACGGGTGAGAAAGTCTCATCGTAGTCAACCCCTTGAACTTGTCGATAACCCTTAGCGACAAGTCGAGCCTTATAGATGGTCACATTACCATCCGCGTCTGTCTTCTTCTTAAAGATCCATTTATTTTCTATGGCTCGCCGATCATCGGGCAAGTCAGTCAAAGTCCATACTTCGTTTTCATACATGGATCCTATCTCGGATTTCATGGCTTCTAGCCATTTGTCGGAATCTGGGCCCGCCATTGCTTCTTCATAGTTCGAAGGTTCACCGTTGTCTAACAACATGATTTCCAGGACAGGGTTGCCGTACCACTCTGGTGCGGAACGTGTCCTTGTGGACCTACGAAGTTCAGCAGTAACTTGATCCGAAGCTTCATGATCATCATCATTAACTTCCTCCCCAGTCGGTGTAGGCACCACAGGAACATCTTCCCGCGCTGCGCTACTTTCCGGTTCGGAAGGGGTGACTATCACCTCATCAAGTTCCACTTTCCTCCCACTTATTTCTTTCGAGAGAAACTCTTTCTCCAGAAAGGACCCGTTCTTGGCAACGAAGATCTTGCCTTCGGATCTGAGGTAGAAGGTATACCCAATAGTTTCCTTAGGGTATCCTATGAAGACGCATTTTTCCGACTTGGGTTCGAGCTTTTCAGGTTGAAGTTTCTTGACATAAGCATCGCATCCCCAAACTTTTAGAAACGACAGCTTAGGTTTCTTCCCAAACCATAATTCATACGGTGTCGTCTCAACGGATTTCGACGGAGCCCTATTTAAAGTGAATGCGGCAGTCTCTAAAGCATAGCCCCAAAATGAGAGCGGTAGATCGGTAAGAGACATCATAGATCGCACCATATCCAATAGAGTGCGATTACGACGTTCGGACACACCATTTCGCTGAGGTGTTTCAGGCGGCGTGAGTTGTGAAACGATTCCACATTTCCTTAAGTGCGTACCAAATTCGTGACTTAAATATTCCCCCCACGATCTGATCGTAAGAACTTTATCTTTCGGTCACGTTGATTCTCCACCTCACTCTGAAATTCCTTGAACTTTTCAAAGGTCTCAGACTTGTGTTTCATTAGGTAGACATACCCATATCTACTCAAGTCATCAGTGAGAGTGAGAACATAACGATAGCCACCGCGAGCCTCAACACTCATTGGACCGCACACATCGGTATGTATGATTTCCAATAAGTTGGTTGCTCGCTCCATTGTTCCGGAGAACGGAGTCTTGGTCATCTTACCCATGAGGCATGGTTCGCACGTGTCAAATGATTCATAATTAAGAGACTCCAAAAATCCATCAGCATGGAGCTTCTTCATGCGCTTGACACCAATGTGACCAAGGCGGCAATGCCACAAGTATGTGGGACTATCGTTATCAACTTTACATCTTTTGGTATTCACACTATGAATATGTGTAACATCACGTTCGAGATTCATTAAGAATAAACCATTGACCAGCGGGGCATGACCATAAAACATATCTCTCATATAAATAGAACAACCATTATTCTCGGATTTAAATGAGTAGCCATCTCGCATTAAACGAGATCCTGATACAATGTTCATGCTCAAAGCTGGCACTAAATAACAATTATTGAGGTTTAAAACTAATCCCGTAGGTAAATGTAGAGGTAGCGTGCCGACGGCGATCACATCGACCTTGGAACCATTCCCGACGCGCATCGTCACCTCGTCCTTCGCCAGTCTCCGCTTATTCCGCAGCTCCTGTTTTGAGTTACAAATATGAGCAACCGCACCGGTATCAAATACCCAGGAGCTACTACGAGTACTGGTAAGGTACACATCAATTACATGTATATCACATATACCTTTAGTGTTGCCGGCCTTCTTGTCCGCTAAGTATTTGGGGCAGTTCCGCTTCCAGTGACCACTTCCCTTGCAATAAAAGCACTCAGTCTCAGGCTTGGGTCCATTCCTTGGCTTCTTCCCGGCAACTGGCTTACCGGGCGCGGCAACTCCCTTGCCGTCTTTCTTGAAGTTTTTCTTACCCTTGCCTTTCTTGAACTTAGTGGTTTTATTCACCATCAACACTTGATGTTCCTTTTTGATCTCCACCTCCGCTGATTTCAGCATTGAATATACCTCAGGAATGGTCTTTTCCATCCCCTGCATATTGAAGTTCATCACAAAGCTCTTGTAGCTCGGTGGAAGCGACTGAAGGATTCTGTCAATGACCGCGTCATCCGGGAGATTAACTCCCAGCTGAGACAAGCGGTTGTGTAACCCAGACATTTTGAGTATGTGCTCACTGACAGAACTATTTTCCTCCATTTTACAACTGAAGAACTTGTCGGAGACTTCATATCTCTCGACCCGGGCATGAGCTTGGAAAACCATTTTCAGCTCTTCGAACATCTCATATGCTCCGTGTTTCTCAAAACGCTTTTGGAGCCCCGGTTCTAAGCTGTAAAGCATGCCGCACTGAACGAGGGAGTAATCATCAGCACGTGATTGCCAAGCGTTCATAACGTCTTGGTTCTCTGGGATGGGTGCGTCACCTAGCGGTGCTTCTAGGACATAATCTTTCTTGGCAGCTATGAGGATGATCCTCAGGTTCCGGACCCAGTCCGTATAGTTGCTGCCATCATCTTTCAGCTTGGTTTTCTCTAGGAACGCGTTGAAGTTGAGGGCAACGTGGGCCATTTGATCTACAAGACATATTGTAAAGATTTTAGACTAAGTTCATGATAATTAAGTTCATCTAATCAAATTATTCAATGAACTCCCACTCAGATAGACATCCCTCTAGTCATCTAAGTGAAACATGATCCGAGTCAACTAGGCCGTGTCCGATCATCACGTGAGACGGACTAGTCAACATCGGTGAACATCTTCATGTTGATCGTATCTTCTATACGACTCATGCTCGACCTTTCGGTCTTCCGTGTTCCGAGGCCATGTCTGTACATGCTAGGCTCGTCAAGTCAACCTAAGTGTATTGCGTGTGTTCCGAGGCCATGTCTGTACATGCTAGGCTCGTCAACACCCGTTGTATGCGAACGTTAGAATCTATCACACCCGATCATCACGTGGTGCTTCGAAACAACGAACCTTCGCAACGGTGCACAGTTAGGGGGAACACTTTCTTGAAATTATTGCGAGGGATCATCTTATTTAAGCTACCGTCGTTCTAAGCAAATAAGATGTAAAACATGATAAACATCACATGCAATCAAATAGTGACATGATATGGCCAATATCATTTTGCTCCTTTTGATCTCCATCTTCGGGGCGCCATGATCATCTTCGTCACCGGCATGACACCATGATCTCCATCATCATGATCTCCATCATCGTGTCTCCATGAAGTTGTCACGCCAACGATTACTTCTACTTCTATGGCTAACGCGTTTAGCAATAAAGTAAAGTAATTTACATGGCGTTATTCAATGACACGCAGGTCATACAAAAAATAAAGACAACTCCTATGGCTCCTGCCAGTTGTCATACTCATCGACATGCAAGTCGTGATTCCTATTACAAGAACATGATCAATCTCATACATCACATATATTTCATTCATCACATCCTTTTGGCCATATCACATCACAAGGCATATGCTGCAAAAACAAGTTAGACGTCCTCTAATTGTTGTTGCAAGTTTTTACGTGGCTGCTATAGGTTTCTTAGCAAGAACGTTTCTTACCTACGCCAAAACCACAACGTGATATGCCAATTTCTATTTACCCTTCATAAGGACCCTTTTCATCGAATCCGTTCCGACTAAAGTGGGAGAGACAGACACCCGCTAGCCACCTTATGCAACTAGTGCATGTCAGTCGGTGGAACCTGTCTCACGTAAGCGTACGTGTAAGGTCGGTCCGGGCCGCTTCATCCCACGATGCCGCCGAAACAAGATAAGACTAGTAGTGGCAAGAAAATTGACAACATCTACGCCCACAACAAGTTTGTGTTCTACTCGTGCATAGAAACTACGCATAGACCTAGCTCATGATGCCACTGTTGGGGATCGTAGCAGAAATTTAAAATTTTCTACGCATCACCAAGATCAATCTATGGAGTCATCTAGCAACGAGAGAGAGGAGTGCATCTACATACCCTTGTAGATCGCGAGCGGAAGCGTTCAAGTGAACGGGGTTGATGGAGTCGTACTCGTCGTGATCCAAATCACCGATGACCGAGCGCCGAACGGACGGCACCTCCGCGTTCAACACACGTACGGTTGGGAAGACGTCTCCTCCTTCTTGATCCAGCAAGGGGGAAGGAGAGGTTGATGGAGATCCAGCAGCACGACGGCGTGGTGGTGGAAGTAGCGGGGATCTCGGCAGGGCTTCGCCAAGCTCAAGCGAGAGGGAGAGGTGTCACGGGAGGGAGAGGGAGGCGCCAGGGGCTGTGGTGCGGCTGCCCTCCCTCCCCCCACTATATATAGGGGCCCTGGGGGGCGCCGGCCCCTGGGAGATCCAATCTCCAGGGGGGCGGCGGCCAAGGGGGTGGCTTCCCCCCCAAGCCAAGTGGGGGCGCCCCCACCCCTAGGGTTTCCAACCCTAGGCGCAGGGGAGGCCCAAGGGGGGCGCACCAGCCCACCAGGGGCTGGTTCCCCTCCCACTTCAGCCCATGGGGCCCTCCGGGATAGGTGGCCCCACCCGGTGGACCCCCGGGACCCTTCCGGTGGTCCCGGTACAATACCGGTGACCCCCGAAACTTTCCCGGTGGCCGAAACTGGACTTCCTATATATAATTCTTCACCTCCGGACCATTCCGGAACTCCTCGTGACGTCCGGGATCTCATCCGGGACTCCGAACAACTTTCGGGTTACCGCATACTAATATCTCTACAACCCTAGCGTCACCGAACCTTAAGTGTGTAGACCCTACGGGTTCGGGAGACATGCAGACATGACCGAGACGACTCTCCGGTCAATAACCAACAGCGGGATCTGGATACCCATGTTGGCTCCCACATGTTCCACGATGATCTCATCGGATGAACCACGATGTCGAGGATTCAATCAATCCCGTATACAATTCCCTTTGTCAATCGGTATGTTACTTGCCCGAGATTCGATCGTCGGTATCCCAATACCTTGTTCAATCTCGTTACCGGCAAGTCTCTTTACTCGTACCGTAATGCATGATCCCGTGGCTAACTCCTTAGTCACATTGAGCTCATTATGATGATGCATTACCGAGTGGGCCCAGAGATACCTCTCCGTCATACGGAGTGACAAATCCCAGTCTCGATCCGTGTCAACCCAACAGACACTTTCAGAGATACCTGTAGTGTACCTTTATAGTCACCCAGTTACGTTGTGACGTTTGGTACACCCAAAGCACTCCTACGGCATCCGGGAGTTACACGATCTCATGGTCTAAGGAAAAGATACTTGACATTGGAAAAGCTCTAGCAAACGAACTACACGATCTTTGCGCTATGCTTAGGATTGGGTCTTGTCCATCACATCATTCTCCTAATGATGTGATCCCGTTATCAATGACATCCAATGTCCATAGTCAGGAAACCATGACTATCTGTTGATCAACGAGCTAGTCAACTAGAGGCTCACTAGGGACATGTTGTGGTCTATGTATTCACACATGTATTACGATTTCCGGATAACACAATTATAGCATGAACAATAGACAATTATCATGAACAAGGAAATATAATAATAACCATTTTATTATTGCCTCTAGGGCATATTTCCAACAATGGTTGAGCAAGCAAGCGAGCAAGCAAGCGTTATTAGGCCGGTCGGAGAAGCAAACCGGTGCAGGTACAAAAAAAACAATCGGCAACATTTCCTGATGGAAAAGGTCCAAAATAAACCTTGAACTCGTAGACCAAAGCTAAATCAAACCATGAACTTTCAATCCCTGAAATCAGCACACCAAACTCTCTGATCTCGGTCTATTTTGAATCTTGAGAGCGTTCCCAAATAGGGATTGTCGACGCGGCAGGTAAAATCTAGGATTGTTGACTGCAGATGCAACTGGGCCGGCCCACCAGGCATGAAATCAGTTTTTTTGTTTCTCCTAACGTCCGACGTAAAAATATACCGAGAAAACATATCTCTTGGTGAATCGAACTACAAAGCTTGCGACGCTGACCTACTCGACTAGCCACTAGATCAAATGGGTGCTTTAGAGGCCCGATCAAGTTAACCTCATAAAGCAGCGTGGAGATTTGAAACATTTATTTAAGGCAAACAAATATTGAAAACGTAAACAATATTTGAAATCCCGGGAAAAAAATTAAAGTGCAAACACCTTTTGAACTGAATACTTTTAAGAAAAATGAGAAAAATTTTAAAACACATTTTGAAAAAGCGAACATAACATCAACATTTTAAAGGAATGGGAATGCATTTTGAAACCTGAACAAAATATTAAAGTGCGAACACTTTTTGAATTTTTTTAAATGGGAACAAATTTTGAAACCAGAAAAATGTGTAAGGAAAATGCTTCCGACATCTAAAAATGTACGAGTTTAAAAAATATTTATGCAATGTCAAAACATATTCGTGTGATTAAAAAAATTTGTTACATTAAAAAGTGTAACATTTCAAAAATGTTCACAAGTTTCAAAAAATGTGTTGGTGACATTAAAAAAAGGTATACAATGTTAAAACAATCTTTGCACGATTTTAAAAAATGTGTCATCCCAATAAAAGAATATACTTGACATTTATTTGAAAAAAGTATATACAACTTTAAAACTTTAAACAATGTGAAAAATGTTATATTGTTTCATAAAATGTTTATAGTCATTTCAAAAATATATAATGTGTATTTAGCAAAATGTTACCGCCTATTCAAAAAAAGTGTTGAAAACAGGATTTTTAAAATGTACATAATGTACTTGAAAAATATCAAAAGTGTATCAGAAATATTTCGTGTGCATTAAAGCAGTGAAACAAAAAAATAAGAAAAAAAATATAATACATAGAAAAAAAGTGAAACAAAACTGTTGAAAAAAGAAAGAAAACCCAAAGGAAAAAAAGAAAACTGAAAAATAAAAAGCAGAGCAGAGCGAGTGACTGCGCTAATGGGTCGGCCCGATTTGACTTGCCAGATCAGCGAATAACAGCTAAAAACTCTCCGGGTTTAAAATAGACCAGGATAAAAAATAATGTGCTGATGTCAGGAATTGTATGTTCAGGGTTCGATTTAGTTTTCGTCTACAAGTTCGAGGTTCTGGACTTTTTCCTTTCCTAATGAAAGGAAAAAAACATGGCGTCGCCCTACACGAAATTCGGTTCATGCCCTCAATGCTCTGACAAATTCACAGCGCAACCACCGCGTCGCTGCCACCTCCTCTTTTCCACTTCTACCCAACACCCTCTGCTCGCCACCCTCTCCGTCGCTCCTGCTCCCGAAACCCTAGCGGGGAGGATGGGCCGCAAGCACCGCGAGCTGTCGCCACCACTGCCTTCGCCTCAGGAGGAGGAGTCTTCCTCCAAGGAGACCAGCTCCTTGGACTCTATCGTCGCCGGTGTCGCCTGGAGGTCGGGTGGACAATGCCCACTATCATTGGTAGAGGGAGGGTAGAGAGTTAAGGGATGTCGTCTCGTTGGTCTCTGGTCACCACCGGTTGTCGGTGTCGCTGCGGGGCGGGAGGGAGATGGCAAATGGGGACAGGCACCGGTGGCAAGACAAACGGGGAAGGGGAGATGTGTGATGTGTCGCTTGGGCACGTAGAACCGTTTTCTCACTGAAAAGACCAACATGAGACAGAATGATCGACAAACGAAAAAAAAGCGGCGGTGTTAGGGCCATCGATCGAAGGAGGTTGTGGGTACAAAACGACGATGCCCAAATTCCCTTTAATAGTACAGAGTGGGGACATCAAGAGTCGTCAAAACAGATTAACTCTGTGGTCTCTTCAGTAGCGAGCTGCTGAATCGACACCCGACACCCGTACACATGACCTGTGATTCTCAACCATGATACATGACATTTGCTCAGATGGTTAATGCATTGCCCCCGTTATGCAAGTGTAGTAAAGCAATATTTCTTCCGATACCTCTCAAGCCACAAGGATACTGTTTGTCCCCCTTTCTCTAGCTATAGCGGTGTCGTGCATGGCCTAGGTTCACAAAATGCATATCCAGCTCTCAGCATGTATATTTATACATGTGAAACGAATGGACCAAATATATATTCAATGATCGGGATATGATCCTGATAATCAATGACATCACAACGCATGTACGTGTGTGTTTCAATGCTTGATTGACATCATATGCTACTTCATATTTAGTAGTACCAAGCAACATAGTAAGAAAAATTTATTATCGAATCAGGTGGGGCCTTATATTTTACGTGCTTAAGTTTTACTTTGAAGTTTCAAAGAGCTTACTTGACTACTTTTTGTCCAAGAAGAAGGTACGGTTGCAAGGAGCAGGGGCGGAGCCAGAATTGGGCCAAGCCCCAGGCCCCGGGCTTGCTACAGTGCTACTACATTGCCCATGATTGTACAATGAACAAAGTATTTATTCCTGTATCGGCCACGCGCAAGGAGAAAGCGGACCTTAAGCCCACTCCGTTAGGCAAGGCTAAGAAGAAGCCCAAGGTTGGGGGTGAAGAAGACGACGCTCGAGCCTGCTCTATTGGGTGCTCCTAGTTGGCGCTCACACCTGCCAAATCGTGGGCCGGCCCATGTGGCGAGCCACGGCTGGTCGCTCGCTCGACTCGCCCCGCCTGGTGCCTCACTCGCTCGAGCCTCGTGAGCTATTTGTAAGGTCCAACCATTGACTTTAAAAAAGAGAGGAAAAAATTCAAACAAGAAATCACAAAAAAGAAAAAAATCATGATTTCAAAAAGGTTCACGGATTTTGAAAAACTTCATTCATTTTTTTAAAAAACTTCGAATTTGGAAAAAGTTCACAAAAGTTAAAAAAAGTTCATCCATTTTATAAAAAGTTCACCGAATTTTTAAAAAAATTAGTCCATTTTAAAAAATATCATCAAATTTAGAAAAAGTTCATCGACCTTGAAGAAAAGTTCATCAAATTTGAAAAAAGTTCATCGGTTTTGAAAAATATCTTTGAATTTGGAAAAAATTCATCGATTTTGAAAAAAAATCATCGAATCTGAAAGAAGTTCATTTTAAAAAACAGTTCATCGATTTTACAAAATATGAAATTCTTAAAAACACGCATTTAAAACAAAAGAAAAAGAAAAAAGGAAAACCAAATAAAACCATCTGTGAACTAAACCGCGAACCAGGAAAAACCGGTTTGGAAGCTTCCCAAATCGTGTTTTCGCGAACGTGAAGAAACATAATAAAATGCAAAAGGGAAATACATTTGTGATGGCCTGGTGGTTGGAGCAGAGCGGTCGTAATAAGTGGGACACGGGTTCGAATTCTAGTGTTCTCGCACCTATTTTAACGTATCTTTCTGAAAAACAAGAACAAATAGAATGGGCCGGCCCAGCTTGGACTGCTGCAAAGCATCCGTTTGCAAATTGCACTGTAACGGGAATAGGAATTGCCTGCTCTGTTGGGCAGGGCCAAGAAGGCTCAGGTTGGGGCGTAGAAGGCATCTCATGAGCATTTTAACACCGCAAACATATTTTAAAATTTGCAACCATTTTGTAAGTTCATGAAGTTTTCTTTAAGTTCAGAACATATTTAAAATTCATAGATAATTCTTAAATTCACAAACATTTTGAAAAATAATGACGTTTTATAAACCACCGGGAAAAAAAGGCTACATAGAACCACGGTCGGAGAAGCCAATTTCGAAAAGGCATTGTCTAGTGGGCAGCCGGCTGCCCACTAGCGCGATGGAGCGGCCAGCCATAAAAAGCAACTTCCTGTCCCCCTTGGTCCCAGGAAGGAAAGTTCCTTCTGACCCGACTGGCCATGCTCCCAACAAACAGAAAATCTGCCCCATTGATACGTCTCCAACGTATCTATAATTTTTTATTGTTCCATGCTATTATATTATCCATCTAGGATGTTTTATGGGCTTTATTATACACTTTTATATTATTTTTGGGACTAACCTATTAACCGGAGGCCCAGCCCAAATTGTTGTTTTCTTGCCTATTTCAGTGTTTCGAAGAAAAGGAATATCAAACGGAGTCCAAACGGAATGAAACCTTCGGGAGAGTTATTTTTGGAATGGAAGCAATCCAGGAGACTTGGAGTAGACGTCAGGGAAGCTTCGAGGAAGCCACGAGGCAGGGAGGCGCGCCCCCCACCCTCGTGGGCCCCTCGTGGCTTCCCTGACCGACTTCTTTCGCCTATATATATCCATATACCATAAAAACATCGTGGAGCAGAATAGATCGGGAGTTCCGCCGCCGCAAGCCTCTGTAGCCACAAAAAATCAATTGGGACCCTGTTCCGGCACCCTGCCGGAGGGGGAACCCTCACCGGTGGCCATCTTCATCATCCCGACGCTCTCCATGACGAGGAGGGAGTAGTTCACCCTCGGGGCTGAGGGTATGTACCAGTAGCTATGTGTTTGATCTCTCTCTCTCTCGTGTTCTTGAGATGGTACGATCTTGATGTATCGCGAGCTTTTCTATTTTAGTTGGATCTTATGATGTTTCTCCCCCTCTACTCTCTTGTAATGGATTGAGTTTTCCCTTTGAAGTTATCTTATCGGATTGAGTTTTTAAGGATTTGAGAACACTTGATGTATGTCTTGCCGTGCTTATCTGTGGTGACAATGGGATATTCACGTGATCTACTTGATGTATGTTTTGGTGATGAACTTGCGGGTTCAATGAACTTATGCATAGGGGTTGGCACACATTTTCGTCTTGACTCTCTGGTAGAAACTTTTGGGCGCTCTTTGAAGTACTTTGTGTTGGTTGAATAGATGAATCTGAGATTGTGTGATGCATATCGTATGATCATACCCACGGATACTTGAGATGACATTGGAGTATCTAGGTGACATTAGGGTTTTGGTTGATTTGTGTCTTAAGGTGTTATTCTAGTACGAACTCTCTGATAGATTGAACGGAAAGAATAGCTTCGTGTTATTTTACCACGGACTCTTGAATAGATCGATCAAAAAGGATAACTTTGAGGTGGTTTCGTACCCTACCATAATCTCTTCGTTTGTTCTCCGCTATTAGTGACTTTGGAGTGACTCTTTGTTGCATGTTGAGGGATAGTTATATGATCCAATTATGTTATTATTGTTGAGAGAACTTGCACTAGTGAAAGTATGAACCCTAGGCCTTGTTTCAACGCATTGCAATATTGTTTGTTCTCACTTTTATCATTTGTTACCTTGCTGTTTTTATATTTTCAGATTACAAAAACTTATATCTACCATCCATATTGCACTTGTATCACCATCTCTTCACCGAACTAGTGCACCTATACAATTTACCATTGTATTGGGTGTGTTGGGGACACAAGAGACTCTTTGTTATTTGGTTGCAGGGTTGTTTGAGAGAGACCATCTTCATCCTACGCCTCCCATGGATTGATAAACCTTAGGTCATCCACTTGAGGGAAATTTGCTACTGTCCTACAAACCTCTGCACTTGGAAGCCCAACAACGTCTACAAGAAGAAGGTTGCGTAGTAGACATCACCCATCGCTGTCACGTGATAACCACTACATCCCCACACCTCGCCCACACTTCCTCCCCCCACGGGTCGCCCTTCTTCTCCACGAAAGAAGGGGTTCCCAGGCCTGGATCCAAACCCTGCAGAGCTGCCATGGCAGAGAAAAACTAGGTGAACAAATTGGCCAGAAAAGCTTCAATTCTAAGAAGAGGGAGTAGAAAGCCATAGCAAGCAGCAGCATCAGGTAACTTCCCTCTAGCCTCCAGATCATCCTTCTTCACTTTCCCCTTCCCTTTCCCTCTGGATCTGCAAAAAAACATGAAGAAGGAAGAAGGAACATGAAGCAGCAAATAGAGTTGAATCTGATCTCTGCACAATAAAACACTTTCCTGTGCAACTAAACATGGATCCAAGCCAACTTTTGCCTGGATGCATGCAAATGAACCAACCCATATGCAAAAATAGACAAGGTGAAGTTCCTGTGCAAAAAACCATCTATTTGTGCAACTAAACATGAATCCAAGCCAACTTTTGCCTGGATGTCTGCATATAAACAAAAAGGAGTAGTTGCATATGCCAAAATAGACAAGATGTAGTGCGTGTGCAAAAAAACGTCTACACTAGTGCAGAACCGGGCTTTAGCACCGGTTCGTAAGGCCCTTTAGTGCCGGTTCTGCAACCGGCACTAAGGTGTGGGGACTAAAGGCCCCACCCCCCCTTTAGTACCGGTTCAACACGAACCGCCACTAAAGGGCCACCACGTGGCATGAGGCGCGCCATGGACTGGGGGGCCTTTAGTCCCGGTTGGTAACACCAACCGGGACTAAAGGATTTTTTTTTGAAATAAATCAAAAACAGCCCACCTACTGGGCCGGCACGGCCTGCATACGACTAGAAACCCAACCTCTAGTTGGGCCAGGATGCAGGCCCGTACGACCCAGTAGGCCCCACAGGGCAGAAGACTTGCAATAGGCCCACAAAGGCCTACTTAGAGAGGAGCTCAACACGGTAGCCACGGTGGGGCTTATAAACCGGTGCGAGCTCCTCTCAACTAGCGAGGTGGGACTAAACATTGTGCACTGCGGGTGGCAGCGCACCCCTTTAGTACTGGTTGGTGGCACGAACCCGTACTAAAGGGGGGGTCTTTAGTACCGGTTGGAGCCACCAACCCGTACTAAAGGCCACCACCTCTTTAGTACCGTTTTGTGGCACGAACCGATACTAAAGGTTCGCCACGAACCGGTACTAATGAGCGCCGCCCGCCTAGCCATTGAAACCGGCATTAATGGTCATATTAGTGCCGGTTTAATTACAAACCGGGACTAATGAGCTTCACATTAGACCCTTTTTCTACTAGTGCTATTTGTGTAACTAAACATGAATGCAAGCCAACTTTTGCCTGCATATGTGCAAATAAACACAATGAGTAGTTGCAGACAGCACAATAAAACTGCATGTTGTGTCTGTGCAAAAAAACCTTAATATTTGTGCAACCACACATGGATCCAGGCCAACTTTTGCTGCAATGTGCGCAACAAAAACAATGCAGACTAATAAAGCACAAAACATAGAAACATCAAACATACATAGTCTTGTCACACAGAAAATGCAGTAGGGAAAATATGTTCAATATACTAAAGAAAAAACAGGAAAAGATGAAAACTATTTTCTGCCATCAGAATCTTCTTTCTTTGTCCAAATAGCAGTGTATAAGAATTGTAGCATCAAATTATGTGCAGAATCTACGTCAGCTCCTTGACAAATAAATCTGCACATCATTAGAACAACAAATTTGTGAGAAAAACACTGAACCAATCTCCTGTTTTGTATCTGTGCAACCTATTTACTGCAAACTTTGCAACATACATAACCACTCTATGCAAAAGAAGTGCCAGAAAAATTGTAAATGGATTGTGAAAATTAGTAAGTTAAAAGAAGTAAAAAAAGGGTGTGTCAAATACATTGTGAAAAGTAGTGTGTAACTACTTAGGGTTCTGCATTGCAAAACATCTTGTTTGAAACACATTTTGAGAATTCAGAAAAAAAATAACTTGTTTGCAACTCATCCAAAAAAATACACTTGTGCTACTACAAAAGTCTCTATATTGTGGAACTACAAACACTATTGCATGCAAAACATAATGCACCTTTGTTTGCAGCACATGTTTGTTCTCTCTGTCGGTTACAAAGTTCAGCTTTTCTATAGGCGCATTAGTGTGCAACTACTATGGCACTTATGTGCAACTAAAGTGCCTTCAGTGTGCAAGTAAAAAGGGCCTGTGTGCAACTCCATATGTTGCACACCAGGTTGCTGTACATGTAAATTTGTGTGCAGCTGCTATGATACTTGAAGGAAATATGCCCTAGAGGCAATAATAAAGTTATTATTTATTTCCTTATATCATGATAAATGTTTATTATTCATGCTAGAATTGTATTAACCGGAAACATAATACATGTGTGAATACATAGACAAACAGAGTGTCACTAGTATGCCTCTACTTGACTAGCTCGTTAATCAAAGATGGTTATGTTTCCTAGCCATAGACATAAGTTGTCATTTGATTAATGAGATCACCTCATTAGGAGAATGACGTGATTGACTTGACCCATTCCGTTAGCTTAGCACCCGATCGTTTAGTATGTTGCTATTGCTTTCTTCGTGACTTATACATGTTCCTATGACTATGAGATTATGCAACTCCCGTTTACCGGAGGAACACTTTGTGTGCTACCAAACGTCACAACGTAAATGGGTGATTATAAAGGTGCTCTACAGGTGTCTCCAAAGGTACTTGTTGGGTTGGCGTATTTCGAGATTAGGATTTGTCACTCCGATTGTCGGAGAGGTATCTCTGGGCCCACTCGGTAATGCACATCACTATAAGCCTTGCAAGCATTGTGACTAATGAGTTAGTTGCGGGATGATGTGTTACGGAACGAGTAAAGAGACTTGCCGGTAACGAGATTGAACTAGGTATCGAGATACCGACGATCAAATCTCGGGCAAGTAACATACCGTGACAAAGGGAACAACGTATGTTGTTATGCGGTCTGACCGATAAAGATCTTCGTAGAATATGTGGGAGCCAATATGGGCATCCAGGTCCCGCTATTGGTTATTGACCGGAGACGTGTCTCGGTCATGTCTACATAGTTCTCGAACCCGTAGGGTCCACACGCTTAACGTTACGATGACAGTTTTATTGAGTTTTTGATGTACCGAAGGAGTTCGGAGTCCCGGATGAGATCGGGGACATGACGAGGAGTCTCGAAATGGCCGAGACGTAAAGATCGATATATTGGACGACTATATTCGGACTTCGGAAAGGTTCCGAGTGATTCGGGTATTTTTTCGGAGTACCGGAGAGTTACGGGAATACGTATTGGGCCTTATTGGGCCATACGGGAAAGAAGGAAAAGGGCCTCAAGGGTGGCCGCACCCCTCCCCTGGGTCTGGTCCGAATTGGACTAGGGAAGGGGGGCGCCCCCTTCCTTCCTTCTCTTTTTCCCTTCCTCTTTTCCTATTCCATATGGGAGGTGGAATCCTACTAGGACTAGGGAGTCCTAGTAGGACTCCACACTTGGTGCGCCCCCTCCTAGGGCCGGCCTCCTCCTCCCTTGCTCCTTTATATATGGGGGCAGGGGGGCACCCCAGAGATACAACAATTGATCCTTGAGATCTCTTAGCCGTGTGCGGTGCCCCCCTCCACCATATTACACCTCGATAATACCGTTGCGGAGCTTAGGCGAAGCCCTGCGTCGGTGGAACATCATCATCGTCACCACGCCGTCGTGCTGACGAAACTCTCCCTCAACACTCGGCTGGATCGGAGTTCGAGGGATGTCATCGAGCTGAACGTGTGTAGAACTCGGAGGTGCCGTACGTTCGGTACTTGATCGGTCGGATCGTGAAGACGTACGACTACATCAACCGCGTTGTGATAACGCTTCCGCTGTCGGTCTACGAGGGTACGTGGACAACACTCTCCCCTCTCGTTGCTATGCATCACCATGATCTTGCGTGTGCGTAGGAAATTTTTTGAAATTACTACGTTCCCCAACAATACTTGTGTGCAACTAAAATGCCTTCAATGTACAACTAAAAATGTCCTGTCTGCAACTTCACATGTTTTAAGGATGCAGCCAGTTGTCCATTTGTGCCAACACATGTCCCTTTACTGTGCAACTAGTATGCGCATCCATGCAACTAAAAAATAATAAAAATCCCTTATTGTTGTCTTTTGTATTATGTAGAAGGTATGATGCATATAATGACAGAATTCCATGGCTCCGAGTTGATGGTGCTGTTCGGACTAAAAGCAATAACAAATCTTTTACAAGTTTCCGTAGAGATGACACAAATGAGTATAGCAAACATAAAAAAGGGGAGGGCAACTGTGTTGATCAACTTATATAAACAGAAAAAAGATGGTGCCAATTAGTATGATGTTATTATGCAACTATAGAACCTGATCATGCCAACTACAGACTGGTACTGTGTAAGATTTCAAAAAAAAAGGTTAAGCCTGAGAACTACAGGCTAGTTTTTGTGCAACTATAGAAGATAAATAGTGCCAAAACAGGAACCTAAAACAAAATTGCAAACCTATTCAATAGCTCATAACCCAAGTGAAAGGATCGATATAGTTGACTAGAGGGGGGTGAATAGGCAACTAACGATTTTTAGCTTTTCTTTACCAATTTAAACTTTGCATCAAAGTAGGTGTCTAGAAATGCAACTAGGTGAGCAACCTATATGATGCAACAACAATAAGCAAACACGCAAGCAAGAGATAAGGCACAAATAAGCTTGCACAAGTAAAGGCACGAGATAACCAAGAGTGGAGCCGGTGAAGACGAGGATGTGTTACCGAAGTTCCTTCCCTTTGAGAGGAAGTACGTCTCCGTTGGAGCGGTGTGGAGGCACAATGCTCCCCAAGAAGCCACTAGGGCCACCGTATTCAACTCACGCCCTCACACAATGCGAGATGCCGTGATTCCACTATTGGTGCCCTTGGAGGCGGCGACCGAACATTTACAAACAAGGTTGGGGCAATCTCCACAACTTAATTGGAGGCTCCCAACGATACCACGAAGCTTCACCACAATGGACTATGGCTCCACGGTGACCTCAACCGTCTAGGGTGCTCAAACACCCAAGAGTAACAAGATCCACAAGGGATTAGTGGGGGGATTCAAATATCTCTTGGTGGAAGTGTAGATCGGGGCCTCCTCAACCAATCCCTAGAGAATCAACAAGTTTGATTGGCTAGGGAAGGAGATCGGGCGAAAATGGAGCTTGGAGCAATAATGGAGCTTGGAGGTGGAAGAGATGGTCAACTAGAGGAGGAAGACACCCCTTATATAGTGGAAGAACAAATCCAACCGTTATCCACCAACTCAGCCTGCGCAGCGCGGTACTACCGCACCTGAGGCGCGGTACTACCGTAGGGGCACGTGGTACTACCGCACCTGAGGCGCGGTACTACCGCAGAGCCCCGCGGTACTACCGCCCACGCAGCAGAGACCAGAACAGCCACACATGCACTAAGGCAGAGGGCGGTAGTACTGCTGGCGCGGTACTACCGCTCCCCTTGCGGTACTACCGCAAGGCAGGGGCTGTCCAGGGATGGGAAGGCACGGATATAAAAAATTACATCCGTGGCTACTTCCGCAGAGTTGGAGTCGATGCAAAAACCCGACGCGGTAGTACCGTAAGCCAGCCGCGGTACTACCGCGCGAGGAGCGGATGTAAAAAATTACATCCGCCCCTTACAGCCGCGTACTTGCGGAACTAAGCAGGGACCACGGTACTACCGCTTACCAGAAGCGGTACTACCGTGGGGCCTTGCGGTACTACCGCACCAGCGGGCGGTACTACCGCAAGGTCCTGCGGTACTACCGCTCTGACGAGCAGTACTACCGCACTTCCTAGTTCGGCAGACAAGAGCTATATTGCATAGACAAGGAAAACATAGGATGCTCCAAAGGCAAGAGGAAAGGAGGTGCAAGGGACGATGTGTACGTGATGAATCCACCCAACCTTTCCAACGCGGACCCCCTCTTAATAGTACGGCTTCCCTACGACTCAATACCACCGAAAAGAACCGAAGAGAAACGCCGTCTTCTATAGCCTTTGAGGGGAACCCAATCATCTTGTGCCTAGTCAATATATCTGAAATATTCGATGCACATGATTAGTCCGCAAAAGCATTGTCATCAATCACCAAAACCAACTAAGGGATAAAAATGCCCTTACAATCTCCCCCTTTTTGGTGGATTGATGACAACACGGGATTTGCACGAGGGTATAACGCAAAGAGCAAGGGCAAACCCCAAGTCTCTAAAATATAGACGGGCTCCCCCTAGATGTGTGCTATCTCGATGAGTGCTTTGGACTGCACGACACACATACTAGGATCAACACTCCCCCTATATTTTATAGACATGGCAAATCTTGCAATAAGGCTAAAGCTAAGCAAGATAGACAGGAGCAAAATGTAATAAGCACAAGATAGAATAAGCTCACTACGGTACGATAGAGTGCATATGTCTTACACCATATGATAGAAGGTCTCACGAGCACAAACCAAAGCAAACCAAAGCAAACGAAATAAACGAAGTTCAACTGACCCAAACACGACACAACTCGCAGCAAATCCTACACTCTCTCCCCCTTTGGCATCGAGACGCCAAAAAGGCAGAGAGGACACCTACAGCAATAGTGGTGGCTCAAGCGAAGTAGTCACTTGCACACTCCTCGTCAGACTCTGCAGCTGGGACGGACTCCTCCTCAGACTCGGTCCACCGATAGCCCTGCTTGTGCAGCCATTCTGCCTCTGGGGTGATGTTCACCTCTGACCCGCTAGATATGTTCTCGCCAAAGGTCCTGAAAATCCGCTTGTCGCGGCGGCGAGTCTCCTTGGAAGCCACATGGGTCTGGTACTGCCCCTTTGCTTGCATACAGAACAACATCTTCATCTTGTTCTTCAGTCGCTTAGCCCAAGAAGGCTCAGAGGTGGGAGGGATGTAACCCTCAGAGCTGTCCTCGTCTGCTGCCTCCTCCTCATCCTCATCTGCATCCACGTCCATGGCAGCCGCAGTATCAGCACGAGAGGTAGTGTTGGCCCACTGAGGCTTGATACGGAGGTTGATGGGCTCATGCCGGATCCAACCAGGGGCCTCAAACTCATCCTGAGGGTAGACCCGCTCCCAAGTAGCCGAGATCAACAGAAACAAATAAGGTCCATAGATGGGGACCTTGCGGTTGTAGACCGCAAACCGAAGCTCAATCCACATGATATGTGAGACATCAAGTGGCTGTGTCTGAGAGTTGCGAGCATCTTCACACAGGAGCATCATATCCACCAGATAGGCATGCACCTTGTCCTTGTCCCCAATGCGTGGGAAGAGAGTGTTGCGGAAGATCCGGTGCATGATGTCAAGAAAGGAGTTGAGTACCCAAGATGACTTGCCATTGGAGAGCTTCTTCTCCACAAGGTAGGGCATGAGCTTGTTCTTGTTGGCAGACTCGGGATTGGCATGAGGGCGAACACCTTGGGGTGTGGCGAGCCCCTCATCCGGAACCCCAAGCAAGGTCATGAATTCCTTCCAAGTAGCAGTCAGCTGTCGGCCATTGGTCATCCACGTCATGGTCCTTTCCTCATTGGGATGAAAATGCACTGAGGCAAAGAACTGAGCAAGGATCTCAGGATCATAGTCTTTGTGGAATGAGATGATATGCTCAATGCCAAATTGCTCCACGAGGTCCAAAGCCTCACCAAAGTATTCCCGGTGCGCCTCTTTGCGCATGTGATGCATGTTGATCCACTTCACCTCCACATGGGTATTTTGCTTGGCCTTGATGACATCCAGATAAATGAGATTCTACTGCTTGGTCCAGAATAGGTCATTCCCTCGAAAGTTAGCACGAGGGTTTCCATACGGATTGATCTTCCTCCGAGCGATGAACTCAGCAAGCGGTATCTCATCCATACCCTTGGTGGGTTCCTTCTCTTTAGTGGCAGAGGTCTTGGTTCTGCGTTGGGGGGCATTGGAGCCCTCTGCTTCCTCTGTGTTGCGCATACGCTTGGATCCCGTGTCACGGCTTGGATTGGAGCGGCGAGCCGGAGCACCTGAGCCACCACCTAAACACACACCACAAAACAAACACGCACGAAACGCGAGAAGGATCAATGCAAAGACCACAGCAAAGCAGGAGAAACAAATAGACTTGGCACGTGAGAAGTGCCACAAGAGGGATTTGAGACAACGGTAGTAACGCGTGTTGTGCCACGTGCGGTAGTACCACACCCGCGGGGCGGTAGTACCGCACCTGAGGAGCGGTAGTACCGCATGGTTGCAGATCCGAAATAGCCATGGAGATCTGAGCACAACCGTGTCAACACGCGGTACTACGGTCGATCAAATCCATCACGGGACAACTATAGCAAGTACCAACACTACACAAAACTACTCTCCTACATCCTACTCTTGCATAGATTTGTCCTAAAATCTCAAGAACAACTTGCATCTCCCCAAAACCTAAAAGCAACAAGACGAACAAGAAAACGAGAGGGATTGGGGAGAAACCTTGTTCCATGGCAAGAGGGAGTGGGGGGGGGGACGATCCCACCGGTCGGAATCTGAGAAGAGCGGCCGGAGACGGAGATCCGGCGAGGGCCTCCGGCACCGTTCTTGAGCGAGGGAGAGAGAGAGAGACGAAGTGGGGAGAGAGACGAATGGGTATGGGGGAATTAGAACTCCCCCTGCCCGTGTTTAACCCCCACGCGCCCTTGACCGCACGGTAGTACCGCACGTCATCGCGGTACTACCGCCCGGGCGGAAGTATCGCACCGAGGCCGTAGTACCGCTCCCCCAGGCGGCAGTAAAAAATTACTGCCGCGCTGGGTGCGGAAGTACTGCTCACTCTTCTCGCGGTAGTACCGCACGTCATCGCGGTACTACCGCCCGGGCGGAAGTACCGCACCGAGGCCGTAGTACCGCTCCCCCAGGCGGTAGTAAAAAATTACTGCCGCGCTGGGTGCGGAAGTACCGCGCGCCCCCCTTGTGGTAGTACCGTGGCAGGCCGCGGTAGAACCGTGGGCTAAAAAAACAGTTTCAACCAAAGATAACTCCTAAGCACGGAACCTTCAAACGAGAGACCACAATAAGGAACTAACACACTGGACACCACAAGCACGAGCGCGCCACAAAGAAGGAGAGGCAAGAACCAACACAGACCAAAAACGAGACACAACCTCTCCAAGGAGAGGGCGGTGGCTGGAGCCACCTATGTTTGAGTCAATTGGTATGGCACCGCGAAGAATTATCCTTGGGCCCATGACCAAAACTCGTCTTTGAAGCACAAGTACCATCAAAAATGGCTAATGTGAAAGAGTTGATCACTTTATGCATAATGGGGGGAGGGAGAGTTCATTGAGAGAACAACACTCCCCCTATGTCCATGCCTACACCTAGATTAGACAACAAGTTGAGTGTGGTGGGGTGTGCAAGGGTTCAAGCAACATTGCTCGAATCAATGATATTTAGCTCATGCCTTAACTCGCGAAATCTTGCTTCATCCAAAGGCTTCGTGAAAATATCTGCAAGGTTATCATGGGTGTTGACGTAGTTGAGCTCGATCTCCCCTCGCCTAATGTGATCTCGGATGAAGTGATACCGAATCTCAATATGCTTCGTCTTGAAGTGTTGCACGGGGTTGAGAGAAATCTTGATGGCACTTTCATTATCACACCAAAGAGGCACTTTGTCACAAATGACACCGTAATCCTTTAAAGTTTGCCTCATCCATAAGAGTTGTGCACAACAACTCCCGGCCGCCACATACTCCGCTTCGGTGGACGAGAGAGACACACAACTTTGCTTTTTAGAAGACCAACTTACCAAAGAGCAACCAAGGAATTGGTCCCCTCCGGAAGTGGACTTCCTATCCACTTTGTCTCCCGCCCAATCGGAGTCCGAATATCCTACAAGCTTGAAGTTTGCTCCTCTTGGGTACCATAAGCCAAAGTTTGGGGTATGAGCCAAATATCGAAAGATTCGCTTGACCGCCACAAAGTGGCTTTCCTTAGGTGCGGCTTGAAACCGTGCACAAATTCCCACACTCAACATGATATCCGGTCTAGATGCACAAAGGTAAAGCAAGGAACCAATCATGGAGCGATATACCTTTTGATCCACCGCTTTACCATTGGGATCGATGTCAAGTTGGCACTTGGTGGGCATTGGAGTGGACGCCGGCTTGACATCACTTAGTTTGAATCTCTTGAGCATGTCTTGAGTGTATTTGGCTTGGTTGATGAAGGTTCCTTCTCTTCTTTGCTTTACTTCGAAACCGAGAAAGAACTTCAACTCTCCCATGGAAGACATCTTGAACTTTGAGGTCATGAGTGCGGCAAATTCCTCATTGAAAGCTTTGTTAGGGGAACCAAAGATAATGTCATCAACATATAGTTGGCATACAAACAACTCCCCTTTGACCTTCTTAGTAAAAAGAGTGGGGTCGATTAGCCCAACTTCAAACCCACGATCTTGTAACAACTCGGTAAGGTGGTCATACCACGCACGTGGGGCTTGTTTAAGGCCATAGAGTGCCTTATCGAGTTGATACACATGATCGGGAAAGTAGGGATCCTCGAACCCGGGGGGTTGCTTGACATAAACCAACTCATTAATGGGACCATTAAGAAAAGCACTCTTCACATCCATTTGTTGCAACTTAAAGTTGTGATGAGAAGCATAAGCAATCAACAAACGAATAGATTCAAGGCGAGCAACGGGAGCAAAGGTTTCACCGTAGTCGATACCCTCGACTTGGGAGTAGCCTTGTGCCACCAATCGTGCCTTGTTGCGAATGATGGTCCCATGAGCATCTTGCTTGTTCTTGAATATCCACTTGGTTCCAATGACATTGTGGTTCCCCGTTGGCCTCGGCACTAATCTCCACACCTTGTTGTACTCGAAGTTGTTGAGTTCTTCATGCATGGCATTAAGCCAATCCGGATCTTCGAGTGCTTCATATACCTTATGGGGTTCAACACAAGAGACAAACGCGTGATGTTCACAATAGTTTGCCAATTGTCTACGAGTGCTTACCCCCTTTTGAATGCTTCCAAGCACATTCTTCATGAGATGACCCTTGGTGGAGAGCTTGGATGCAATCTTGGCGGCACGACGCTCCAATTCCTCCTCGGTGGTGAGTCGAGGAGCGGTCACTTGATCATCTTGAGCGCCGTCTTGAGCTTGTTCTTGATCTTGAACTTGCTCGGAGGAGAGAACTTGACCTTGGGCATCACTTGGTGTGTCACCACCGTCTTGAGCATGATCTTGCCCTTGGTCTTGTTCATGAGGTTGAGGGCCTTCACTTTGTTCTTCGGAAGCGTGTGGGCCTTGGGTTGGTGATGGCTCCACTTGAGTGGAGCATTGTCCTTCTCCTTCGGCCACAAGGGGTTCCTCAATGGGTAGAATAAAACCAACACCCATTCTTCTTATGGCTTGAGGAGGAATTTCATCACCTACATCACAAGTGCCACTTTGCTCCACTTGGGAGCCGTTATTCTCATCAAACTCCACGTTACACGTCTCCTCAATAAGTCCCGTGGATTTATTGAGGACACGGTAAGCATGAGAGTTTGTAGCATAACCAACAAATATGCCCTCATAAGCTCTAGCCTCAAATTTAGACAACCGAACACCTTTCTTGAGAATGAAACACTTACACCCGAACACCCGAAAGTACTTGAGGTTGGGCTTGTTACCGGTGAGTATCTCATATGGAGTCTTGTTCAAGCCCTTGCGGAGGTAGAGCCGATTGGATGCATGACACGCGGTGTTGATGGCTTCGGCCCAAAAGTTGTATGGAGACTTGAACTCCGCCATCATGGTCCTTGCCGCATCCATCAACGTCCGGTTCTTCCTCTCCGCAACACCGTTTTGTTGAGGGGTGTAAGGTGCGGAATATTGATGCTTGATCCCCTCATCACTAAGAAACTCATCCAAGGTGTAGTTCTTGAACTCGGTGCCGTTGTCACTTCTTATTGTCAAGATCTTTGTATTGTGTTGACGTTGGGCTTCATTCGCAAAGTCAATGACGTTTGTTGGGTCTCGCTCTTCCTCTTGAAGAAATACACCCAAGTGTATCTTGAATAGTCATCCACAATCACCAAGCAATACTTCCTACCCCCAAGACTATCAAAGGATGGAGGCCCAAAGAGATCCAAATGAAGGAGCTCCAAAGGCCTCTTTGAGTAAATGATAGTTGTGGGAGGGTGAGCCGTCTCATGTAGCTTTCCTTCGATACAAGCACTGCAAGCACGATCTTTAGCAAAACTAACATTCGTTAGTCCACGGACATGGTCCCCCTTGAGAAGACTTTGCAAAGATCTCATATTGACATGGGCTAAACGGCGATGCCAAAGCCATCCCACGTCAACTTTAGCCATTAGGCATGTCGCGGTCTTAGTGGGTCGCTCCGAAAAGTTAATCACATAGAGACCGTTCTCGACATGCCCAACAAAGGCTACTTTAAGAGTCTTGCTCCACAAGAGGGCCACGGTATCAATATCAAAGAAAGTGGCAAAGCCCATGATTGCAAGTTGACGAACGGAAAGTAAATTGTATGCAAGGGACTCAACAAGCATGACCTTCTCGATCGTGAGATCATGAGAAATGACAACTTTGCCGAGTCCCAATACCTTAGAAGACGAGGCATCACCCCACTCGACATTGGTGGGCATAGATGGAATCTTGTGCACGTCCACCACCAAGTCCTTGCTTCCGGTCATATGATTTGTAGCTCCACTATCGAGCAACCATGATCCCCCACCGGAAGCAAACACCTACAAGAGATCAATGCTTGGTTTTAGGTACCCATTTTGTAATGGGTCCTTTGATGTTAGTAACAAGGGTCTTAGGAACCCAAATAGACCATTCAATATACTCATGAGGAGAACCAACAAATTTGGCATAAACATGCCCATCACTAGCACGGCATAGCACATAAGAAGGATTAAAGTCGCCGGCTTTGTTGGAAGGGGTGGCATTGCCCTTCTTGACACCGCCACCCTTCGCATTGTTCTTCTTCTCCTTGGAAGCACCCTCTCCCTCCTTCACAAAAGTTTGCTTGAGAGGAGGAGGTCGTTTGGTCTTGTCATTCTTCTTCTTGTTCTTGGGCTTGGGTGCGAACCCAATCCCCTCCTTGGCCACAACTTCCTTTTGATTGCTCAAAAGGTCGTTGAGGTTCTTCTCACCTTGTATGCATGACACAAGGCCTTTCTCAAGTTGCTCCTTCAACTTAGCATTCTCCTCAACAAGATGCACATGCTCACAACAAGGGTTAGTAGCATTTGCATTATCAATTAACACCATATGAGGAAAGGTGGCTTTCTCCTTAGTTAGCTTCACTTGGAGTTGATCATGAGACTCCTTGAGGCTAGCATGAACACCCTTCAAGACTTTGTGAGCCTTGTCGAGAATGTCAAACTCCTCTTTGAGTCTAGCAAGATCAACCCCAAGCTTTGCCTTCTTGGAGTTTAGCACACGAGACACAACAAGAGCATGATCAAGATCTTTCTTTAACTTAGCATGATCATCGTTGTATGACTCCTCAAGAGCCAAACGAAGACCACGCTCTTCGTCAAGAGCATTGGAAAGATCCGAAATCTCATCGGCATAGTCACGACTATGCCCCTCCATCTTAGAGATGGTATCTTCGTGAGCCTCGATCATGTCATTGGCTTCACCAAGTTGTTCCAAGAGAGCAACGAAGTGCTTCTTGGATTACCCTTGAGTTTACCCATAAAGGTCTCAAACTCATTTTCCTCCACATTTGTCCCCTCATATTCATCAATGCTATCGTCGAAGAAGGATGATTAATGATGGTAGTTTTGATGTTGGGGGTTACCTTGTTGGTGGCTTTAGCCATGAGGCACTTGGCGGTGATGTTCTCATTGGGTGAGTCGAAGAGAGACATCCGTGGAGTCATCGCAATGGCAACGGAGGCCATGGCAACCGACTCACCATCTTCATCATCGTCATCATCCTCATTGTACTCTTCTTGTACCACCAATGCCTTGGGAGGAGTCTTCTTGGTGAAGTTGCTCTTGTTGGGGAACGACTTGGCCTTGTCCTTTCGGATGAGCTTGCCACCATTGTCTTCCCTCTTCTCGTAAGGGCACTCCGCAACAAAGTGGCTCACATTGCCACAATTGAAGCAAGTCCTCACTCGTTGCTTGCCCTTTGCGCCACTTGAATTGTTCTTGTTGAAGTTTGGCCTTGAGTTCTTCTTGCTCCAAAATTGCCTTGAAGCAAGAGCCATGTGTTCATGATAGGCATACTTCGTATCTTCGAGGTTGCTCTCCTCTTCTTCCTCTTCATCCTCTTCCTCCATACTCACCTTGGCCTTTAGAGCAAGGTTGGGCTTCTTTACTCTTTGAGAGCGAAGAACCGCATTGTCGGCGGTCTTGTCCAAGATGCTCATAGCAACGAACTCATCCAACACTTCACTTGAGGACAAGGTGTGGAAGTCCGGCCTTTGACGAATGACGGAGGACATGGCTTTGTGGTAGGGCATCATTGCCTTGAGGAATTTGCGCTTGATCCAATTGTCATCCGTGTCCTTACTTCCATGATCTCGGAGAGAGACCGCGAGTTTGGTTACTCTCCGAAAAAGCTCACGAGGTTCTTCATCTTCTTTCATTGCAAACTCGTCGGCTTCATCTTGCACCACTTCATAGTTGGAGCGTTGAATGCTTGCGCTTCCCCGATAGAGGGAAACAACTTGGAGCCAAGCATCTTTGGCCACGGTGTAGGGCCGGAGATGAGGAAGATCTTCGGGTGGGATTGCTTCTTGGATGATGAAGAGAGCATTCTCATTGAATTGATGATCCACAACTTCTCTAGGAGTGAAGTTACTTCGGTCATGCGGATAAAAACCTTCTTCAATGATTCTCCAAAGGTTAGTGTTCACATGATTTAAATGACGCTTAAAACGATAGACCCAAGAATCAAAATCTACATTCTTCTCAATCTTAGGGGCCGGGCCGGCATGATTCAAATGAGTGGAAGGGAGCGGTCCACCATAGACAGGTGGAGGTTCCACATGGGCAAAGATGCCGGTGCCATTTTTACCACTAGAAGAAGGAGCTTTCTCGCTAGTAGCTTCCCCTTTGTCGGAGGTAGCATCCGTCACCTTGTTGGCGGGATCACCCACTTTCAACGGTGTGGTGGAAAGTTTAAGCCCTTCTAAGTATTTATTAAACATGCTTCCGACCTCGGTAGTCATGGAGGTTTTCAATGTGTCCAACGCCACATTTAATTCCTCACGAGAGACCGCGGTTCCCCCATCTCCCGTAGACGAGACCGGATTCACACCGGAGTGCTCCTCCACACCGTCTACGATGTCAACCATACTCTTCGGACGGTAAAGTCCTTAATAAAGAGACGAGGCTCTGATACCAATTGAAAGGATCGATATAGTTGACTAGAGGGGGGGTGAATAGGCAACTAACAATTTTTAGCTTTTCTTTACCAATTTAAACTTTGCATCAAAGTAGGTTGTCTAGAAATGCAACTAGGTGAGCAACCTATATGATGCAACAACAATAAGAAAACACGCAAGCAAGAGATAAGGCACAAATAAGCTTGCACAAGTAAAGGCACGAGATAACCAAGAGTGGAGCCAGTGAAGACGAGGATGTGTTACCGAAGTTCCTTCCCTTTGAGAGGAAGTACGTCTCCGTTGGAGCGGTGTGGAGGCACAATGCTCCCCAAGAAGCCACTAGGGCCACCGTATTCTCCTCACGCCCTCACACAATGCGAGATGCCGTGATTCCACTATTGGTGCCCTTGGAGGCGGCGACCGAACCTTTACAAACAAGGTTGGGGCAATCTCCACAACTTAATTGGAGGCTCCCAATGATACCACGAAGCTTCACCACAATGGACTATGGCTCCACGGTGACCTCAACGTCTAGGGTGCTCAAACACCCAAGAGTAACAAGATCCACAAGGGATTAGTGGGGGGATTCAAATATCTCTTGGTGGAAGTGTAGATCGGGGCCTCCTCAACCAATCCCTAGAGAATCAACAAGTTTGATTGGCTAGGGAAGGAGATCGGGCGAAAATGGAGCTTGGAGCAATAATGGAGCTTGGAGGTGGAAGAGATGGTCAACTAGAGGAGGAAGACACCCCTTATATAGTGGAAGAACAAATCCAACCGTTATCCACCAACTCAGCCTGCGCAGCGCGGTACTACCGCACCTGAGGCGTGGTACTACCGCAGGGGTACGCGGTACTACCGCAGAGCCCCGCGGTACTACCGCCCATGCAGCAGAGACCAGAACAGCCACACATGCACTAAGGCAGAGGGCGGTAGTACTACTGGCGCGGTACTACCGCAAGGCAGGGGCTGTCCAGGGATGGGAAGGCACGGATATAAAAAATTACATCCATGGCTACTTCCGCAGAGTTGGAGTCGATGCAAAAACCCGACGCGGTAGTACCGTAAGCCAGCCGCGGTACTACCGCGCGAGGTGCGGATGTAAAAAATTACATCCGCCCCTTACAGCCGCGTAGTTGCGGAACTAAGCAGGGACCACGGTACTACCGCTTACCAGAAGCGGTACTACCGTGGGGCCTTGCGGTACTACCGCACCAGCTGGCGGTACTACCGCAAGGTCCTGCGGTACTACCGCTCTGATGAGTAGTACCACCGCACTTCCTAGTTCGGCAGACAAGAGCTATAATTGCATAGACAAGGAAAACTTAGGATGCTCCAAAGGCAAGAGGAAAGGAGGTGCAAGGGACGATGTGTACGCGATGAATCCACCCAACCTTTCCAAAGCGGACCCCCTCTTAATAGTACGGCTTCCCTATGACTCAATGCCACCGAAAAGAACCGAAGAGAAACGCCGTCTTCTATAGCCTTTGAGGGGAACCCAATCATCTTGTGCCTAGTCAATATATTTGAAATATTTGATGCACATGATTAGTCCGCAAAAGCATTGTCATCAATCACCAAAACCAACTAAGGGATAAAAATGCCCTTACGCCAAGGTCATAAAACTCATACCTCAGCAGCTGTTGTAGAAGATGAGGCAGCTCACCCAGCACCTGCTGCCTGCACATGGTGGTAGAAACACATTTTAATCAGAGAAAGGATGATACCAACTAATATGATGTTATTGTGCAACTATAAAAGCTGGGCATGCCAACTGATGACAGGTTCTTATGGAAAAAATTATTTTAAAAAAAGAGAGCACATGTCAACTTAAAGCTGGTTCTTGTGCAACTACAACAGTTGGTGATGCCAACAACTACCTAATTGAACTGCACCTATGTGAGAAAAAAACTCATATTTCCAGGGTCTATGCATATAGATAAAATGATGAGCAAACAAAATTCCAAAATGTTACCTTAGTAGCTACTGCGGTAGATGATACACCTCCCCATGCACCTGATGCACGTCTCCTCCGCTTTGCAACACGAACTTGAGCACCACCTTGAAAAGTGCATGGAAAAAACCAGATTAAGTAATTAAAAAGTAATTTGACCCATAAGTAAAAAAGGTGGTTGTGTCTTGAGCATGACACTTACCTCATCTTCCTCTGCCTCCACATCACTACGGGCAAGGCGTTGCTGACGATCAGCAGGACATTTCGAGTTCCGGCGAGAAGGACGATTTGTAGAACCCTTAATTAAGTAAGCCAACGCACATAAAAAAGCATATAAACATGGGTATAAACATATATGGACGAGATGTAAAAACAGGAAAATGCTAAACATACTCAAAGAGGCAAAAAAATAAAAATAAAACTCATACATCTTCACTGCCATCCGGATCTTCTCCTATTATAACCATTTTTAGCCTGCGCGGGGGGGGGGGGGGGGGAGCAACCATAATAGTTAGAAGAAACACACGCAGACTAAAAAGGGAAAAATAAGTATAAACTTTCATCATGCGCAACTCCAAAAAACAAACCCCTACCGTGAAACAATAAGTGATTGCTTTGATTTGCAAACCCCTACGATAAGTATAAAACACAACTACAGACACTGCCACCACCTTATCACATACGTTTTACTCCCCCCTCATCCCCAAATCACATTGGATAGCGAATTAGATCACCGAGGCAGCCAACTGAGTATGATAACTTGTGCAACTGGACAAAATAAGGCTATCTAACTGAGTATGTTAACTTGTGCAACTGGACAAAATGTGGATAGCCAACTAATTCAATGAGGCAGCCAAGTAATTCAATGAGGCAGCCAACTCATTAGAAAAGAAAACTTGTGCAATTGGACAAAATTTAGGTAGTCAACTAGTAGAACCAATCATCCAACTGAGTAGGGTAACTTGCAGCTGGACAACCAACTAGTATAACCAGGCAACCAACTGAGCAGGATAATTTGTGCAAATGCACAACATATGGACAACCAACTAGTATAATCATGCAGCCAACTGAGTACAAAATTTGTGCAACTAAACAAAAAATGAACAAATCTGAAACCTGCGGCTGAGCAACAACAAAATGGACATCAAAATCGCTCGATAGGCGCTATCGTCGTGCATCCTGTGCTACCTATCATACACCGGCGCAAAGCGCTGACCCACCACACATTCCCGTGCCCCTGAACAACTTCGCCGCTGTGCCATGAATCCCCAACACCACCGTGCCGTGCTACCGCTGCAGCAAAATCAACCGAATGAGATGTGCAAAACGCTACAGCAAAATCGCCCATGTGAGGAGATTTGGCGCCGTTCGAACCCTAGGAATCCTTCCCTTACAGTCCGCCACCACCCGTGCAAAACACAAACGACCTTGTCCCCCGCCGAGACAGAGAGAGGGAGGAGAAGTAGTGGGGTACCTGCGACGCCGACGAGGACCAACGATTCCTCGCGGAGAGGCACCCGCAGTCCCGCCGCCGATTTGAGAACTCCGCCGCGCCTCCCCTGCATCACGGCCGACATGGTGAGCGGTCGGTTCCCCAACGAGACAGAGAGAGGGAGGAGAAGCAGTGGAGTACCTGCGAGGCGGACCCGCCGCCGATTTGGGAACTCCGCTGCGCCTCCCCTCTGTCACGGCCCGTTCGGTGGAGATGAATCGAGAAGGAGAGGGGAGAAATGGGGGGGAGAGCAACGATGAGGAGAGATTTCGGGCTGCAGTTTCGAAACAGCCGGCCACGAACGAGGATAGAACCACCCACGACCCACGGCTGAACCGATCCCGACCAGGCGGCACCTGGCGCACGAGCGAGACGATGGCTGCCCGATCACGCGGCCAGGAAGCGGCCGCTCGGTTCGCCCAGAAAGTTCGCGTGCACTTTTTAGATTTCGGGTTTCGAAAAACAAAAGCTAAAAAAAACAATCGGCAGCATTTCCTAAAAGAAAACAACGTGGCGTAGGGCCTACGCGAAATTCCGTTCATGCCCTCAATGCTCCAACAAATTCACAGCGCAGCCACCGCGTCGCTGCCGTCTCCTCTTTTCCACTCCCACCCAACACCCACCCCGCTCGCCGCCCTCTCCGCCGCTCCCGCTCCCGAAACCCTAGCGGCGAGGATGGGCCGCAAGAGCCGCCAGCCGTCGCCGCCGCCGCCCCCGCCTCCCGAGGAGGAGTCTTCCGCCGAGGAGGAGGAGGAGGAGGCGGCGGCGGAGGCCACCCCCGCGACCCAAAATTCCCCCAAACCCCCTTCCGCCGCCACGGCCGACGACGCCGAGGCCGACGCCGATTCGTCGGATGGAAGCGATGAGGAGTCCTCCGAGTCGGGGAAGATCGACGCCGAGGCCTTCGAGCTGCGCCAGATCGCCTCCTCCAAGCTCGAATCCGACGCCGGTGAGCCCACTCCGCCGGCCAAGGACAAGAAGAAGGGTAGGTCTTTGGCGGAGCCCTCTCCGTCCGGCACGGCCAAGAAGGCTAAGGCCGGGGTGGCGGAGAAGGCACTCTCCGAGCTCACTCCTTCCAGCGAGGGTAAGAAGAAGCGCAAGGCCCAGCCGGAGAAGACTGCGCCGTGGAACAAGCTTGAGAAACCTGGACATCCCAGGCGCTGGACAACGGAGGACGAGATCAAGATCCTGGAGGCTCTGGTTCGCCACGTCAAGGCCAATGGCACCCAGCCGGGCGCTCGTGAGCTCATTGCTGCGGTTGGTGGCAGCCTGGAAAGGAAGAACGTCACCAAGACGGAAATGTATGAGAAGGTGCGGAATATCAGGCAGCGATATGAGAAAGCGGTGAGCACAGGCGCTCTGCCAGAGAAAGATGATGACCTCCGCAAGTTCAAGCTCTCGGAGCAAGTCTGGGGAGAGAATGCAAAGCAGGTCGCTGCAGCCACCATGGCTCAAAATGAGGCTGCTTCCTTGAAGGGCAAGAAGAAGGAGCAGACTAGCAAGGAGAAAACAGAGGGACATTCAAAGGGTGGTACAGCAAAGGAGGTCACCGCTAGCGCCGATGAAACAGAGGGCTATTCAAAGGGTGGTACAGCAAAGCAGGCCACCGATGAGAAGGTTGAAGAAGATAGCAAGGGCAGGTCATCAAAGAAGGCTAGCACTGCTGATACTCCTGCTAAGAGTAGAAAGCGGGGAAACCACAAAGAGGAATTGGAAGGCGATGCAAAAACTGGCACTACAAAGGAGACCGTGGATACTACCACTCAAAATGGTGGCACTTTGGTGAGGAGCAAGAGTGGAAAGTCTGACAAAGAGAAAGCAGATGGAGATGCAGAGAGCCCCATGCCAAAGGAGGCTATGGCTGACGCTAAAAATGGTGGCACCCTTGCTCTGTTTAAGAAGGAAGGGAAAACTCATGAAGAGAAAATGGACACTGATGCTAATGCGAGAGGCACGCGCAAAGGGTTTGAGGAATTGCAGAAATTCTACCCCAACCTTACCTCTTATGTGGAGGACATCCAGGCCCAACATCCATGTGGGGAGACACTGAAGAGAGCATTTGAGTTCATTCCTGATGAGAAGGCATGTGCATTGGAATCCAAGATCAAGAGGCAAAGAGTAGCTGAGTTGAGGATGGAGATGCGCCGATCTGACACAAAGAAGGAAGTGACCAACATATTCATAGGATTGCTGGACTAAACCCTTCTGTTGTTGTCAACCCATTTACGCGGTATACCACTCTGCTTACTCCTGTGTTATTATGTTTTATCGTGATGATATATTGAAGATTTTTATATAGCTCAATGTGATGCATCCTACTTCTCTAGTTTACTTTAAGTCTAGCTTTATATATCTGCAATCCAAATTCCACCCACCCAAAAAGGTTAGGAAGATTAGGCGGATGCAGGTGAGTTGGACGTTTGGTTGGACATATATCCAGTGTAATTTTGGGCAGGTAGTGAGGCCCTGTGAATCCGTGGCAACTGAAAGTCTGAAACAAGGGCCAAGGGACATGAGATGGATTATCCACTCATTTCTTATGCTTCTATTCAAGTATGGTTCCACTGTATTTAGATACTCAGTTTTTCTGCAGTATTGACTTGTTAATCTTCCTGCAATTATTATGTCGGTTACTGTTATTGTATTGTGGGTGTCAAAATATTATTCAGGATGAAACTGCTGGTGTCTTTGATTGTTACTGTAGAGTTTCTAGTCATTTTAGTGACTTGCATTTAGGATGAAACTGCTGGTGTCTTTGATTGTTACTGTAGAGTTTCTAGTCATTTTAGTGACTTGCATGTAACCTTATATCTCAGTTTTCAAGCAACTTATAAAGTTATATAAGACTACGGTCGATTAGTTAAGTGAATTTAATATCGTGTTGACAGGTTTTTTTGGTAACACTGTGTTTTGGACAACAGTACATAGTTTCAGGAAACTGTAATCTTTCTTAGAGATCATTTTCTGTTGCTTCCCCTTTTGTATCCTAGAAAGAACAACTGTTGCATTTTAGTTCATGTTAGCCTCTAATTCTTAGGTCCGACATTTGACATGTCGTGCCTTGCGGAAAAAGGGCTGATTTCCTGAAAGTCAGCAGACATGCAAATTCAGTTGGAAGTTCTAATCACAGAGAATGCTAAAGTATGGTGTCTTAATACCTGAAAGGCCGAAATTGTGTTGGGAGGTTCATTGCAGAGATGTAGTCTAAGTCTGTTATTTCAGCAACTCTGGAAGTTGTCGTTCACACAAATTGACAGGGTCCCTAGTTTTTAGTTTTGATTTCTGTGTGCCTTATTGGATCATGGATCAATTTGTAGCTGCTTCAAAAAGTGAGGAACTTGGTATCTTAGCCGAGTGTTATGCATCTTTCCTGCATCATCATGCAAAAGCTAGTATTGAACGAAGTGACTAGAGCTGTTTCTTGTAAGCGGTTGGTTAATACGAGTAGTAAATATGCACTTGTGTTTTTTGCAAATGATGTTCTCAGATGAGCATGTGCATCCATGCTTTGTTTGATTTGTGTGCACCCTTCCTGTACTAGAATTGTATTTCTGTTGAGATAAGTGTGTATTTGCATGTCACAGTAATATACGATGTTCCATTGCTGATGTAACTTCTGGTTCTGTTTGCTTTTATTGCCAGATTGCTGGGTAGAAAGACTGATTTCGACGTGGAACTGATGGATGAGCATGAGACATGGTGACGAGCTACTGTTGTCGCTGGCTGTCATCTTGTCTGTTTATGGTTGTTGGTGGTCAGCTGACTCGTACTCTCTTATGCCAGTACCTATGTTGGTGTCATGTCTAGGAAATGTGGCGTCGACTATGGCTTGGAATTCCGTTTCTTCTGTTCAATGAGTTAGGTCTTATTGGCTGTGTAATGTTGCTTCTGAATTCAGTGGTAGTAGAGGCTGGAGGCCGATGATCAGGCGTATTGGCTTTGGGTTGAGGCTGCGGATTAAGAGCCTTGTTTTGTAGTTCTAAGCGCTGTTTTGGAGCTGTCATGGTTGGATGTAATGCTGCGTTTGTTGGAGTTTGTTTTGGTTTCAGTCCTGTAGTGTTGAACTTAAGTTCATTTTGGTTGATTGGCTGCGTAGCACGAAAGGTAGCAGAGGGGCAAATACTTGAATACAACACAAGACGATTTACCTAGTCGTGGATCAGGTGAAAACTCTTCTGATTTGGGCATAAATTAAAGCATGAACTTGTACAAAACGTTGCATACCAACGACTCACGAAGGATAAAACAGGCTGCTAGGTGAAACAGTTTCACCTATCACCGGTGTGACGCGGGCTCCTACTGCTCTAGCCAGTACACAAGCGGTCTGTCAGAGCCGTAGGCCCACCCAATCGTAGCATTCATCAAGCGAGTTTTAATTCTCGGATTGCTTTGCCAAAGTTTGCTCCAATTATCATTCCTCTACCTCCTCTACACAACTGAACCGAAGCAATATTTATCCTGATACCTCTCAAGCCCCAACCTACTTGTTTCTTCCCCCCATGACCTATGCTACGGTGTTGTCTTACGAAACTCATCGGGCTCGAATCTGAAAATGTGTATGCATTTCTTGGCTTGTACATTTATACATGTGAATGGTTGGAGCAAATCACACCTATATTCAATTATCCGGAGACGATCATGATAATTAATGAATTCAATGCTTGGTTGGTCTTATATGCCACTGCATATTTAATATCAAGTGCTACACTAGTACTCATGCATACATCCATAACCTATTTACACATCATCTGACATTGTTGTCAGGTTACAACAAATGCATATTCAAGGACTTAGTTACACATCTATCTGACATTATTGTAAGATATTCGTATTGAAATCATGAGCAATCGGCCTTATCTCCCCTTTCTGAATAAAACTATATAAATGACATGGAGCACACATTAATTTACTTAATGAAGAATGTCAATACATCCTAGAGGACCAACTGCTTACCTTAACAGTCTATGTCAATCACATATGCATTTGCCAATAGCCAACTATATGTAAATCAATTGTCACCTTCATCACAAAAAATAAATAAATAAATTGTCATCCACATATACATAATCATATTGGTTACTTAGTTCCCCGTGCATATCAAACATCTATGCTAGCCATATATTTAGGCTAAGGCAGACTCAGGGCATGCTAGCATGTCTTTTTTATAATCAAAGCACACAAGAAATCAACGATGTCTTCATCCACATCCTATTATCGTCATCACCTTTGAAAATACATACATGGTTATAGGTAATGCCACATCTGCGATAGATGTAACCAAGGAAGTTGGATAGCTTTGTATGACTTAACCCCTGGCTCAGGTCACCTGAATCCACTCTAGTAACTCCAAGGCAAGAAAAAGTACCCATTTTTTCGTTTGAGGAATCACCAGGGGGCAAGACGCCACACCTGGATATATTTCTCGATAGGAGGCTGCTTCCGTATTCTTAGTGGTGGTAGAGGCTGGAGGCCGACGATCAGGCCGTCAGGCTTATTCGCTTGGGTTGAGGCTGCTGGAAAAAGTGCCTCCTTTTGTAGTTCTAAACGCTGTTTTTGGAGCTGCCATGGTTGGATGTAATGTCGTGTATGTCAAGAGTTTGTTTTGGTTTCAGTCCTGTAGTGTTGAACTTAAGTTCATTTTGGATGATTGGTTGCAGGAGCAGGATTCCAGTATGGTGCCTGCTGGTTTTGCCTGGGTGCGTGGTGTGGCGTTTTATTGGTTTCTTATTTGAAATCGGAGAGGAGAGCTCTTTAGTTTGAGAAAAAAAGAAATGAGCGATTCTTATTTAAATTTTGAGTCTTGCTTCGGTACACCCCCCTCACAAACCATATAAGGACAATATGGTCATCTGATTATAAGATATACCCATCTATGTATGTGGCATGTACGAGCTGTATACACAACCGATCCGCCGGCCCATCACACAAACTGACGAACACACCCTCCGTCTTGGGCCTAGCCATTTTCTTTTTTCTTTCTTTAACCTTCAAAAAATAGTTGCATGAGTTAGGATTCAAACTCCCAACCTCTTAGTTTACTTCCACACGCTATAACCAACTGGGACAACTATCTTGCGGTGTCTAGTTACTTCTTTTTTTTGTTTGGCCCTTTTATTCTTCGATTTTATCCCTTTTCTTCGTAAAACACATTCTTGGCCACGCGTTAACAAAATGAGTCGTGTGTGTGGCGTTAAACACATACAGTTAACGCAAAAAAATAATATTAAACACAAAAGGTGAGCCGTGTTTTAGTAAATGATGAAGGAAATGTCCGCATGCACAAGATGGATTGATGATTCATTCCGCGTTTTCTAGATGCATGGCGTATAGGTTCTCGTCGCATGAGTCACCATGTTGGTCCTAAAAAAACTAAACTAAATGCAAACAAAAAATGAGTCATGTTTGAATGAACGAATGAAACGTCCATGACTGGTCCACGCTGAGGGATGGAGCGAGGGATCCGTGTGTCGTTTCAATGACTAGCTACCTAAGCTCTTTTTTTAATAATAATACAAATAGAAAACTACATACACTCTTTTCTTTTTCATTTGCTTAAATTCATGAACATTGTCTTAAATTCCTTAACTTTTTAAAAATCCATGAACTTATTTTTTGAATTCATTAAGTTTTTTTTCAAATGAATGAATTTTTTCAATTTTGTAAACTTTTATCAATTTCGTGAACTTTTTTTGTCAAATTCATGAAGTTTTTTCAAATTTCATGAACTTTTTTGTCAAATTCATGAACTTTTGTGTTAAAATCCTGAACTTTTTTGTGAAATTCATGAACTATTTTCAATTCCGGGAACTATTTTGTCACGTTCGTGTACTTTGTTCAAATCTTTGAACATTTTTAAACTTGTGAACTTTTCTTTTATCTATGAACATTTTTTTAAAATTTAAAAGTCGGCAACTCAGGCTGGCAATCGGGTCGGGTTTGGTCGGGTTGACCTATCCCAGACTCATGCCCGAATCCCTTGTCGGGTCTGTCGCCCGCCTAGGACCGTACCCATGGGTGACCCATGCCCGAACCCATTGAGTAACCCGACCAACTCAGGCACCCATAGGGTCTGTCATTTTATTATGTTTTCTTTTTACTCGTTCAATGCATGCCATGGTTGCTGTATTTCCTCTTGACACCTCCTAGTCTCCTTTATATAGTAAAACCCCACCTACTAGACGCTAGAGCAAGCGAGGTGGTACTAAACAACCTGCTCCTATGATCAATTCACTGACATGCACGCAATAGATTTTTTTCCAGAAAAGAGTGCTAGACAAGGCCCAGCAGGTGCATTCGTGAGTGTAGTTTTTCCTAATTTGAATACCTTTGTTATTTGCAATTTCCGTCATTATCAGCCAACATGAACATTTTCTTATATCCTAAACATTCTGGAACTTTGTCAATAATTTTTTCATTCCAAATTGTGTATGAAAATTTTACAAGCTTCAACACTTTTCCAAAAGTGTTAACAAATTACCAACAATATATGATGAACACATATTGCAAACCACACACTTTTCGAAAAATGTATCTAATTTTTTGAAACACAAACATTTCTTAAATTTGTGAACAAAAATAAAAAAACGAGCACATTTTTTTTAAAAATTGTAAACAACATTTGAAAACAAGATTTTTTTGGTATTCCAAACAATATTTCAATTTTTGGAACAGGTCTAATTTTTTTTAAAAAATGAGAATAATGAATTAAGGAAAAAAGTAAAGAAAAACCTAAAAATAAAAAGAGAAACAAAAGCTTAGGCCTTGGCCCAACTAGGTGACCGCATCATTCCCATCAGGCGACTGTTCGGCCGACCCAAGTGTCCGCGGATTTGCGAAAAGTTCATGAATTTGAAAAAAGGATAAAAAAATTGTGGGCTTTAAAAGTAAATTCGTTAAAACTGAAAAGAGTTCGTGGATTTGAAAAAAGTTCACGGATTTGAAAATAAAGTTCATAAATTGAAGAAAATGTTCAAGAATTTGAAAAGTTCATAGACTTCAGAAAAAGTTCACGATTTAAAAAAATTGCAAATTTGAAATAGAAAAGAAAAGAAATAATAAAAAGAAAGATAAAATTCTAAAAAAAGAAAAAAATAAAAAAAATACAAAACATGCTCGTATTGGTTAGTATTATATTTGAAAAAGACAAAAAAAATGATAAATAGACAACAGAAAGTAGTCTAGTTGCTTACCTCCCTTGTACTAAGTGTATACGTGCTGGGTTCGAATCCCGTCGGACACTCATTTTTAAAAGCTTTTACAGAAGAGGGGAAAATTTAAAATGGGCTGGCCCAGGGCGATACATACACACGCCGCGTATTGCGCTTCGCGCAGTCGACGTAATTTGAAAAAAGACCATCCTACCCTTTATTATGAAGTGGTACTTTCACATAATTTAAAATAGTTCATATCAGTTAACCAAAAAATTATTATATTTTCTAAAATGTTCACATATTGGTTAGTGTTATATTTGAGGGAGAAAAAAGAAGGTAACTAGACACAAGAAGTAGTCCAGTTGGTTATTGCCCTTGTAGTAAGCGTACATGTGCTCGGTTTGAATCTAATGGGCGCTCATTATTGGAAGGTTTTACAAAACATGAAAAAGTGTAAAATGGGCTGGCCCACCCTTTTGAAGGTTTTACATAACAGGAAAAAAAATGTAAAATGGGCTGGCCCAGGGCAGTACGTACAGGTTGCATATAGCGCTTGGCGCAGACGATGTACTTTTGATAAAGACCATCCTACGCTTTATTATGAAGGGGTATGGAGATCCCCGTCATTGATGTGTTTAGGCGCGCACGCGCGCAGACGATGTACTTTTGAACTGATGCAACTTTCGGGCGATCATTGGTTGTTCATACTTGGGTCTGCTTCCAACGGATTCATTGTTTGGCAATTGTCCTTCCATGGAAATATATGCATGACATAAGCAAATCTTGCAGCTGGCACTGAATTCATCTAACTTGTTGCTATAATTAATTTAATTAAGATATGGTTAAGTTAAAGAATAATAAGCAAGCACTAAAGGCTTGATGATGCTTTGGAAGATATATGCAACAAGACTGACTTGTTCTTAAAGAAGACACATGGTGATTTTTGTGAACAAGAATTTGAATTGGACAATGTGTTAATACACGTTCTTCAGGCTGAGACATTGAATTATTAATCACCTTCTTTTGACCAAGGAAAATTAGAAAACAAATTACATAATCCAAGTTGAGTCCCGTGGGAATTTTATGTCAGGAATTCTGGCACAACACAATTCGTCATAAAATTGAAGCGTTCTTAGATTCACGCAAACGGGATATTCAATTTCATGCAACTCAAGCACGAGATGAGAGATCTCTAGCACGTTTCACACTCCGCAACACATTTCTGACACAATCATGGTCAGTTTCTCCATCAATTCTCAGAGTTCCTACTAACACGATTGCCAAAGTTGAAACACCAGGAAGCACAGTGCATGCTTCATGGTGTGTTTATCCCACTGAGCTTATCAACAAGAAAAGTAGCAGAGGGGAAATATTTTAATACCTCATAGGTCAATTTACACGGCCGTTAATCGGGTGAAAACTTTTCTGATTTGGTAAATTGTCAGATTACACGGCAAGTACAGTCCTGTACCATGCCATCACAGACTAGATTATTTGCTAAAGCGCACTAACCTATGAAACGACAAAATAGGCTGCTAGGGGAAACAATGATAGAACAATGCCACCTATCACATCTTCAAGGCAATACAAAAACAGTGTACCAAAGGGTCATTGGCCCACAGACATGTATGATTCGTCATTTGACTTGTAATGCCCAAGTAGCTTCACAGAAACAAATCAACAGTTGTCCGCATACCTCTCAAGCCTCAAGGTTCCTGAGCCCCCCCCCCCCCCCCCCCTCCATATGCTATAGTGGTGTCTTATAAAACTCCGACTGACCTGAATGCTCAAAATGTATATACATGTCTTGGCTTGCATAGTTATACATGTGAATGGCCGAAACAAATCACACATATATTCGGTGATCGTGAGACTATCACAAGCATTAATGAATTCAATGCTTGGTTGCACTTATATGCTAGCTCCATATTTAATATCAAGTTACATAGTAATAATACCGGTATGTCCATTTGATTGAAAATGAGCGAAATTTCAGATTCCGTGTAGAGGCACATGCCCATAACTCATTTACACATTGGTCTAACATTGTTGTCATATTACAACACACACATACTTATAGGACTTAATTACACCTCAACCTAATATTGTTATTAGATATTAATATTGAAATCATAAACAATCAGCCTTATCTCTCCGTTCTGAATAAGACCATATTAAATGACATGGATCACACAAGGATGTGCTTAGTCAAGCATGCTAACACATCCTATATGGCCAACTACTTAACTTAACAAACTATGTTAGTTCCATATGCATTTGTTGCCAACTATAGGTAAATTAATTCTCACCCACACATAGAAAATCTAATCCAGTTACATGATTTCCCGTATATTCAAACATTCATGCTAGCTCATATATTTAGGCCAAGGCAGATTAACAAGATAGTAGCATGTTACTGTAATGAGATCACACAAGAATCAACAATGTCTAAATCCACATATTATTATCGTCATCATCTCTGAAATGCAAACATGGTCTAGGGATAACGTTACGTCTGCAATAAATATAACTACCATAGGAAATTAAGATACAAAGAAGTTGGATAGCTTGTGTATGAATTGACCTTAGGCTCAAATCACATGAATTATGGCTAGTAACTCCAACACAAGAAAGCACCCAGGAAGCAGAACCCAATTACTAGCCTATGATTTGTTTCCAATCTAGGGGCACTTCAATCGCCCAAGAGAACCATTTAGTTAAATACCACCTTTTTTCTAAGCTTTCCTCCTGTTTTGGCTTTGAACTACTGCCAAAGCAGGCCACAACCTTTTCCGCAACCAATCATTTTAACCAAGTAGGTCTTGAAATTAATATTGGTTCCATCTCAGCCCCCAATACACGAAACCGTTTTAACCAAAAGAACTTCTTGCGCAGTCATGCGTCTCTGCCTTTTTAACCACAAATAGTTTCTTCACATGTGTTGAGAATTGTTCCCTGGATCTGAGGCATGGGCTACTGCAATTGACATGAAGAATAAGATGTGTGACGAGTCTCCAACTTTGGCGGCCCAACAAAAAACCGCTTCACGACTGAAGCGTAAATGCACATTACCATCCTTGGGCAGCTCAAACCTTATGGTCCCTGGCACAAAGGGTCGTTAAATGGCCAAGGATTCCATTGTTGGAATGGTATAGCAATAGGCTACATGGAGAGTACCATGAACTGGATCAAAATAGTTAACTGATTAACTTGGAATTTTTTTCTAATGATGGCTCAAATTATTTAATCTGCATCTTCTATTTACCAAGTTGTGTGTAGTAGCCAAGGTTATCCAGGATGCCTGGATAACGATTCTTAAACTTAAATTGTTTTAAGATGATATAGTATTAGTGGCTATATTAGTCTTAGAACCTAAAAAAAGATGCACAAATTTTTCTCAAGAGTGGCATATGTTTTGTTCCACATAGAGATGTTCTAATACATGCATAATCTAATTCTTGGTTTGCTCTTCAAGGCTTGTTTTATAAGAGTCTTTGCTTCAACCGTGGAGAAAGATGTAGTTCCATTATGGTCTTGTTATTTGTTTGGTTAACCGAAATCTCGTTTCCTCTCAACGAAAAAAGTGCCTCGCTCAATTTTTCAAGAAAGAGTTTTTTTTAGGAAGTATCGATGAGTACACTCTCTACTTTTGTGCTATGGAATAATTAACATCTAATCATCACGTCAGGCAAAACCACCTCAATGTGAATAGACAGATAAAGCAAACTGTTCTTAGAATTTAGGGGTGTCCTCTAAGTGGTATATAGTTGAGTTCACGGTCAAAATTAAACTCCTGTGATACTTGTTTTAGTGGCAACTCACACTATAGTTAATGGTGGTAATATACAATTATTTGAAACCATGGTTTACTTACAAAAGGAGTTAACATGGCATTAAGTAATTATTGACAAAGCTAGAGATATCACATTTTGAAGAGACCGACTTCATTGATTTGTGTATCTCTGACACCCTCTATCCAATTGTAATAAAGCAATATTTCTCATGATACCTCCCAAGCCTCAAGGTCCTTGAACTGATATAGTGGTGCCTTATTGAACTGCCCTAGGACTTATTCTCAAAGTGTGTATACATTTGTTGGCTTGTATATTTACAAATGTGAGTGAATGGATCAGATCACACCTATACTCAATGTTCATGATACGATCATGATAATTGATGAACATCACGATCTGTGTACATGCATGCATTTCAATGCTTGGCTGGCCTTGTGTTTTATACCAAGTGATATACTAGTGTGTCTATTTAACATGAAAAAAATGAGAGAACTAGTTATATACTTGTGCTTCATATGCTACTCCGTATTTAATACTACCTCCGTTCCATAATTATTGCCGTGGTTTTAGTTCAAATTATGGAACAGAGGGAGTACCCAGTGATATACTAGTACGTCCATTTGATGGGAAAATGAGAGAAATTTCAGACTTCAGACAGAGACATATGCATACATCCAAAACTTATTTGCACACTGATTTAACATTATGGTCAGATTACAACACACACATGTTTCCAGGACTTAATTATACATCGCTCTAACATTGTTATCAGATATTCATACTGAAATCTGTGAAGATTGGCTTAAGCGTCTTAACCTCGATGTGAGGGGACGCAGGATAGCGCACACAGTTGAGGATGTTGAGATTACAATCTTGGAGAGAAAGAAAGTAGAGATAAGGCTAGACATGGTTACAGGAGATAGAGATAAGATCCTGCACCTAACTACCTAGTCTAGATGCGAACACATATGTAATATACTATCTACATTACAATATGTCACGTTACAATGTGTTCAACAAAATCATGTCAATCAGCCTTCTCCCCCTATTATGAATAAGACTATATGAATGCCATGGATCACGCAAGGACGTACTTAATGAAGCTTGTGTCAATTAGCCTTATCTCTACTTACTTTCTCTCCAAGATTCCTTATCTCTACTTAATCACGCTTATGTCAATATCGCTTACCTTAGCAGTCTGTGTCAATCCCATATGTATTTTCCATTAGCCAATTATATGTAAATCAATTTTCACCCACATATAGATAACCAGATTAGGTTGTTTAATTTCTCATGAATATCACACGTTCATGCTAGTTCATATATTCGCCAAGCGAGATTTGGAAGATAGTAGCAGGTAACTAGACACTGTTTATCCCTTCTCCAATATTATTAGTTCTCTGTAATACAAAGATGGTTAAGGATAATGCTACAACATTCACGCACATGATGTGTCAGCCGCTGGAGCTCTTGGAGGAGTCGTTGTTACCGGTGTGGTGTTGTGTGGGCCGTGATAAGAACTAAAAGTAGGCAACATCTTCGACGATGTAGTTGCGCGACCATTCACACATGACACATGAGGAAGACTCAGATCGGTGCGGACATGGGCCAGGCACGAGCATGAAAAACCCGTCCTCTCTACGTCCACAAAGTTTTTTTTAGTCACACTGCCGTTTGGACAAAGGTACAAAGGTTCAGGAAATCTGAATCTCTCGTAAATTTTGTTGCTTCCCTTCAGTGTGCTAGAAAGAACAAATGTTGCATCTTCTGTTCATGATGGCCTCTAGTTTTGAGGTCTGACATTTGACATGTCATGTCTTTGTGGAAAATGGCCGATTTCTCGAAACTCAGCAGGCATGATTCGGTTTGAGTTCTCAACAAAGAGAATCATAAGTTCGGGTCTTGATGATTCAGAAGGCTGAAATTGAGTTGGGAGGTTCATTGTAGAGATGTGTTGTAAGCCTGTTAAATTGAGATTATTTTAGCAACTCTAAAAGTTCTGGTTCGCACAAATTGATGATAACGTTTGCATACTTAGCTTGTAGTGTTGATTTGTGCGCCTTATTTGACCGAGGATCAGTTTCTAGCGGCTTCAAAAAGTGAGGAACTCAGTATCCTGGCCGAATGTTATGCATCTTTCATGTACTACCATGCAAAACATTTGATATGTGGCACTGGCCTCTTACTGAACGCAATGTCTAGAGTTATTAAAGGAAATATGCCCTAAAGGCAATAATAAAGTTGTTATTTATATTTCCTTATATCATGATAAATGTTTATTATTCATGCTAGAATTGTATTAACCGGGAACTTAGTACATGTGTGAATACATAGACAAACAGAGTGTCCCTAGTATGCCTCTACTTGACTAGCTCGTTAATCAAAGATGGTTAAGTTTCCTAGCCATAGACATGAGTTGTCATTTGATGAATGCGATCACATCATTAGAGAATGATGTGATGGACAGGACCCATTCGTTAGCTTAGCACTATGATCGTTTAGTTTATTGCTATTGCTTTCTTCATGACTTATACATGTTCCTATGACTATCAGATTATGCAACTCTGGGATACCGGAGGAGCACTTAGTGTGCTATCAAACGTCACAACGTAACTGGGTGATTATAAAGATGCTCTACAGGTGTCTCCCATGGTGTCTGTTGAGTTGGCATAGATCGAGATTAGGATTTGTCACTCCGAATGTCGGAGAGGTATCTCTAGGCCCTCTCGGTAATGCACATCATTATAAGCCTTGCAAGCAATGTGACTAATGAGTTAGTTGCGGGATGATGCATTACGGAATGAGTAAAGAGACTTGCCGGTAACGAGATTGAACTAGGTATGAGGATACCGACGATCGAATCTCGGGCAAGTAACATACCGATGACAATGGGAACAATGTATGTTGTTATGCGGTTTGACCGATAAAGATCTTCGTAGAATATGTGGGAGCCAATATGAGCATCCAGGTTCCGCTATTGGTTATTGACCGGAGATATGTCTCGGTCATGTCTACATAGTTCTCGAACCCGTAGGGTCCGCACGCCTAACGTTCGACAACGATTGGTATTATGAGTTTATGTGATTTGATGTACTGAAGGTTGTTCGGAGTCCTGGATGAGATCACGGAAATGACGAGGAGTCTTGAAATGGTCAAGACATAAAGATTGATATATTGGACCATGTTATTCGGACACCAGAAGTGTTCCGGATGGTTTCGGGTAAAACCGGAGTGCCGGAGGGGTTACCAGAACCCCCCGGGGTAACTAATGGGCCACCATGGGCCTTAGTGGAGAGAGAGGAGGGCAGCCAGGGCAGGCCGCGCACCCCCCTTGGAGTCCGAATTGGACAAGGGAAGGGGGGCGGCGCCCCCCTTTCCTTCTCCCTCTCTCCCTCTCCTTCCTTCCCCTCTCTCCCTCTTGGTGGATTCCTACTAGGACTTGGAGTCCTAGTAGGATTCCCCTCTTGGGGCGCGCCCTAGGGGCCGGCCGGCCCTCCCCTCCTCCCTTCTTTATATACGAGGGAGGGGGGCACCCCATAGACACACAAGTTGATATTTAGCCGTGTGCGGTGCCCCCTCCCCAGTTTTACACCTCGGTCATATCGTCGTAGTGCTTAGGCGAAGCCCTGCGCCGGTAACTTCATCATCACCGTCACTACGCCGTCGTGCTGACGGAACTCTCCCTCAGCCTCAGCTGGATCTAGAGTTTGAGGGACATCACTGAGCTAAACGTGTGCAGATCGCGGAGGTGCCGTGCGTTCGGTACTTGATCGGTTGGATCGCGAAGACGTTCGACTACATCAATCGCGTTACTTAACGCTTCCGTTTTTGGTCTACGTGTTGGGGAACGTAGTAATTTCAAAAAAATCCTACGCACATGCAAGATCATGGTGATGCATAGCAACGAGAGGGGAGAGTGTCGTCTACATACCCTCGTAGACCGTAAGCAGAAGCGTTATGACAACGCGGTTGATGTAGTCGTACGTCTTCACAATCGACCGATCCTAGCACCGAAGTTACGGCACCTCCGCGGACTGCACACGTTCAGCTTGGCGATGTCCCATGAACTCACGATCCAGTAGAGCTTCGAGGGAGAGCTTCGTCAGCACGACGGCGTGATGACGGTGATGATGAAGTTACCGACGCAGGGCTTCGCCTAAGCACCGCTACGATATGACCGAGGTGGATTATGGTGGAGGGGGGCACCGCACACGACTAAGAGAGATCAATGATCAACTTGTGTGTCTAATGGGTGCCCCTTCCCCCGTATATAAAGGAGTGGAGGAGGGGGAGGGCCGACCCTCTCTATAGCGCGCCCTAGGGGAGTCCTACTCCCACCGGGAGTAGGATTCCCTCCTTTCCAAGTTGGAGTAGGAGAGGGAAGGAAAGGGAAGGAGGCAGGAAGGAAAGGGGGGGGGGCGCCCCCTCCCAATTCGGATTGGGCTTGGGGGGGGGGCGCCCCCTCCTTTGCTCCTTTCCCCTCTTTTCCACTAAGGCCCAATAAGGCCCATATACCTCCCGGGGGGTTCCGGTAACCTCCCGGTGCTCCGGTATATTCCCGATCTCACCCGGAACCATTTCGATGTCCAAATATAGTCGTCCAATATATCGATCTTTATGTCTCGACCATTTCGAGACTCCTCGTCATGTCCGTGATCATATCCGGGACTCCGTAATACCATCGGTACATCAAAACACATAAACTCATAATACCGATCGTCACCAAACTTTAAGCGTGCGGACCCTACGGGTTCGAGAACTATGTAGACATGACCGAGACACGTCTCCGGTCAATAAGCAATAGCGGAACCTGGATGCTCATATTGGTTCCTACATATTCTTCGAAGATCTTTATCGGTCAAACCGCATAACAACATACGTTGTTCCCTTTGTCATCGATATGTTACTTGCCCGAGATTCGATCGTCGGTAGCTCAATACCGAGCTCAATCTCGTTACCGGAAAGTCTCTTTACTCGTTCCGTAGTGCATCATCCCGCAACTAACTCATTAGTCACATTGCTTGCAAAGCTTATAGTGATGTGCATTACCGAGAGGGCCTAGAGATACCTCTCCGACAATCGGAGTGACTAATCCTATTCTCGATCTATGCCAACTCAACGAACACCATCGGAGACACCTGTAGAGCACCTTTATAATCACCCAGTTACGTTGTGACGTTTGGTAGCACACAAAGTGTTCCTCCGGTATTTGGGAGTTGCATAATATCATAGGCATAGGAACATGTATAAGTCATGGAGAAAGTAATAGCAGTAAACTAAGCGATCAAGTGCTAAGCTAACGAAATGGGTCAAGTCAATCACATCATTCTCCTAATGATGTGATCCCGTTAATCAAATGACAACTCATGTCTATGGCTAGGAAACTCAACCATCTTTGAGTAACGAGCTAGTCAAGTAGAGGCATACTAGTGACACTATGTTTGTCTATGTATTCACACATGTATTATGTTTCCGGTTAATACAATTCTAGCATGAATAATAAACATTTATCATGACATGAGGAAATAAATAATAACTTTATTATTGCCTCTAGGGCATATTTCCTTCAGTCTCCCACTTGCACTAGAGTCAATAATCTACATTACACAGTAATGATTCCAACACCCATGGAGTCTTAGTGCTGATCATGTTTTGCTCGTGGAAGAGGCTTAGTCAACGGGTCTACAACATTCAGATCCGTATGTATCTTGCAAATCTCTATGTCTCCCACCTGGAGTTGATCCCGGATGGAATTGAAGCGTCTCTTGATGTGCTTGGTTCTCTTGTGAAATCTGGATTCCTTTGCCAAGGCAATTGCACCAGTATTGTCACAAAAGATTTTCATTGGACCCGATGCACTAGGTATGACACTTAGATCAGATATGAACTCCTTCATCCAGACTCCTTCATTTGCTGCTTCCGAAGCAGCTATGTACTCCACTTCACAGGTAGATCCCGCCACGACGCTTTGTTTAGAACTGCACCAGCTGACAGCTCCATCGTTCAATATAAACACGTATCCAGTTTGCGATTTAGAATCGTCCGGATCAGTGTCAAAGGTTGCATCGACGTAACCATTTACGACGAGCTCTTTATCACCTCCGTAAACGAGAAACATATCCTTAGTCCGTTTCAGGTATTTTAGGATGTTCTTGACCGCTGTCCAGTGATCCACTCTTGGATTACTTTGGTACCTCCCTGCTAAACTAATAGCAAGGCACACATCAGGTCTGGTACACATCATTGCATACATGATAGAGCCTATGGCTGAAGCATAGGGAACACTTTTCATTTTCTCTCTATCTTCTGCAGTGGTCGGGCATTGATTCCGACTCAACTTCACACCTTGTAACACAGGCAAGAACCCTTTCTTTGCTTGATCCATTTTGAACTTTTTGAAAACTTTATCAAGGTATGTGCTTTGTGAAAGTCCAATTAAGCGTCTCGATCTATCTCTATAGATCTTGATGCCCAATATATAAGCAGCTTCACCAAGGTCTTCATTGAAAAACTCTTATTCAAGTATCCTTTTATGCTATCCAGAAATTCTATATCATTCCCAATTAACAATATGTCATCCACATATAATATTAGAAATGCTACAGAGCTCCCACTCACTTTCTTGTAAATACAGGCTTCTACAAAAGTCTGTATAAAACCATATGCTTTGATCACACTATCAAAATGTTTATTCCAACTCCGAGAGGCTTGCACCAGTCCATAAATGGACCGCTGGAGCTTGCACACTTTGTTAGCACCCTTTGGATCGACAGAACCTTCTGGTTGCATCATATACAACTCTTCTTCCAGAAATCCATTCAGGAATGCAGTTTTGACATCCATTTGCCAAATTTCATAATCATAAAATGCGGCAATTGCTAACATGATTCGGACAGACTTAAGCATCGCTACGGGTGAGAAAGTCTCATCATAGTCAACCCCTTGAACTTGTCGAAAACCTTTCGCAACAAGTCGAGCTTTGTAGACAGTAATATTACCGTCAGCGTCAGTCTTCTTCTTGAAGATCCATTTATTCTCTATGGCTTGCCGATCATCGGGCAAGTCAACCAAAGTCCACACTTTGTTCTCATACATGGATCCCATCTCAGATTTCATGGCCTCAAGCCATTTTGCAGAATCTGGGCTCACCATCGCTTCTTCATAGTTCGTAGGTTCGCCATGGTCAAGTAACATGACCTCCAGAACAGGATTACCGTACCACTCTGGTGCAGATCTTACTCTGGTTGACCTACGAGGTTCGGTAGTAACTTGATCTGAAGTTTCATGATCAATATCATTAGCTTCCTCACTAATTGGTGTAGATGTCACAGGAACCGGTTTCTGTGATGAACTACTTTCCAATAAGGGAGCAGATACAGTTACCTCATCAAGTTCTACTTTCCTCCCACTCACTTCTTTCGAGAGAAACTCCCTCTCTAGAAAGGATCCATTCTTAGCAACAAATGTCTTTCCTTCGGATTTGTGATAGAAGGTGTACCCAACAGTTTCCTTTGGGTATCCTATGAAGACACATTTCTCCGATTTGGGTTCGAGCTTATCAGGTTGAAGCTTTTTCACATAAGCATCGCAGCCCCAAACTTTAAGAAACGACAACTTTGGTTTCTTGCCAAACCACAGTTCATAAGGCGTCGTCTCAACGGATTTCGATGATGCCCTATTTAACGTGAATGCAACCGTCTCTAAAGCATAACCCCAAAATGATAGCGGTAAATCAGTAAGAGACATCATAGATCGCACCATATCTAGTAAAATACGATTACGACGTTCGGACACACCATTACGCTGTGGTGTTCCGGGTGGTGTGAGTTGCGAAACTATTCCGCATTGTTTCAAATGTAGACCAAACTCGTAACTCAAATATTCTCCTCCACGATCAGATCGTATAAACTTTATTTTCTTGTTACGATGATTTTCCACTTCACTCTGAAATTCTTTGAACTTTTCAAATGTTTCAGACTTATGTTTCATTAAGTAGATATACCCATATCTGCTCAAGTCATCTGTGAAGGTGAGAAAATAACGATATCCGCCGCGAGCCTCAACATTCATTGGACCACATACATCAGTATGTATGATTTCCAATAAATCTGTTGCTCACTCATTGTTCCGGAGAACGGTGTTTTAGTCATCTTGCCCATGAGGCATGGTTCGCAAGTACCAAGTGATTCATAATCAAGTGATTCCAGAAGTCCATCAGTATGGAGTTTCTTCATGCGCTTTACACCAATATGACCCAAACGGCAGTGCCATAAATAAGTTGCACTATCATTATCAACTCTGCATCTTTTGGCTTCAACGTTATGATATGTGTATTACTACTATCGAGATTCAACACAAATAGACCACTCTTCAAGGGTGCATGACCATAAAAGATATTACTCATATAAATAGAACAACCATTATTCTCTGATTCACGTTCGACCTTTCGGTCTCAGTGTTCCGAGGCCATATCTGCATATGCTAGGCTCGTCAAGTTTAACCCGAGTATTCTGCGTGTGCAAAACTGGCTTGCACCCGTTGTGTAAGAACATTGAGCTTATCACACCCGATCATCACGTGGTGTCTCGGCACGACGAACTTTGGCAATGGTGCATACTCAGGGAGAACACTTGTACCTTGAAATTTTTAGTGGGAGATCATCTTATAATGCTACCATCAATCAAAGCAGAATAAGATGCATAAAGGATAAACATCACATGCAATCAATATAAGTGATATGATATGGCCATCATCATCTTGTGCCTTTGATCTCCATCTCCAAAGCACCGTCATGATTACCATTGTCATCGGCGCGACACCTTGGTCTCCATCGTAGCATCGTTGTCGTCTCGCCAACTATTGCTTCTACGACTATCGCTACCGCTTAGTGATAAAGTAAAGCAATTACAGGGCGATTGCATTGCATACAATAAAGCGACAACCATATGGCTCCTGCCAGTTGCCGATAACTCCGTTACAAAACATGATCATCTCATACAATAAAATATAGCATCATGCCTTGACCATATCACATCACAACATGCCCTGCAAAAACAAGTTAGACGTCCTCTACTTTGTTGTTGCAAGTTTTACGTGGCTGCTACGGGCTGAGCAAGAACCGTTCTTACCTACGCATCAAAACCGCAACGATATTTCGTCAAGTTAGTGCTGTTTTAACCTTCAACAAGGACCGAGCGTAGTCACACTACGTTCAACTAAAGTTGGAGAAACTGACACCCGCCAGCCACCTGTGTGCAAAGCACGTCGGTAGAACCAGTCTCGCGTAAGCGTACGCGTAATGTCGGTCCGCGCCGCTTCATCCAACAATACCGCCGAACCAAAGTATGACATGCCGGTAAGCAGTATGACTTGTATCGCCCACAACTCACTTGTGTTCTACTCATGCATATAACATCTACGCATAAACCTGGCTAGGATGCCACTGTTGGGGAACGTAGTAATTTCAAAAAAATTCCTACGCACACGCAAGATCATGGTGATGCATAGCAACAAGAGGGGAGAGTGTCGTGTACGTACCCTCGTAGACTGTAAGAGGAAGCGTTATGACAACACGGTTGATGTAGTCGTACGTCTTCACGATCGACCGATCCCAGCACCAAAGTTACGGCACCTCCGCGGACTGCACACGTTCAGCTCAGTGACGTCCCACGAACTCACGATCCAGTAGAGCTTCGAGGGAGAGATTCATTAGCACGACGACATGATGACGGTGATGATGAAGTTACCGATGCAGGGCTTCGCCTAAGCACCGCTACGATATGACCGAGGTGGATTATGGTGGAGGGGGGCACCGCACACGGCTAAGAGAGATCAATGATCAACTTGTGTGTCTAAGGGGTGCCCCTTCCCCCGTATATAAAGGAGTGGAGGAGGGGGAGGGCCGGCCCTCTCTATGGCGCGCCCTAGGGGAGTCCTACTCCCACCGGGAGTAGGATTCCCCCCTTTCCAAGTTGGAGTAGGAGAGGGAAGGAAAGGGAAGGAGGGAGGAAGGAAAGGGGGGGCCGGCCCCCAATTCGGATTGGGCTTGGGGGGGGGGGGCGCCCCCTCCTTTGCTCCTTTCCCCTCTTTTCCACTAAGGCCCAATAAGGCCCATATACCTCCCGGGGGGTTCCGGTAACCTCCCGGTGCTCCAGTATATATCCGATCTCACCCGGAACCATTCCGATGTCCAAATATAGTCGTCCAATATATCGATCTTTATGTCTCGACCATTTCAAGATTTCTCGTCATGTCCGTGATCATATCCGGGACTCCGAACTACCTTCGGTACAGCAAAACACATAAACTCATAATACCGATCGTCACCAAACTTTAAGCGTGCGGACCCTACGGGTTCGAGAACTATGTAGACATGGCCGAGACACGTCTCCGGTCAATAAGCAATAGCGGAACCTGGATGCTCATATTGGTTCCTACATATTCTTCGAAGATCTTCATCGGTCAAACCGCATAACAACATACGTTGTTCCCTTTGTCATCGATATGTTACTTGCCCGATATTCGATTGTCGGTATCTCAATACCTAGCTCAATCTCGTTACCGGCAAGTCTCTTTACTCATTCCGTAGTACATCATCCCACAACTAACTCATTAGTCACATTGCTTGCAAGGCTTATAGTGATGTGCATTACCGAGAGGGCCTAGAGATACCTCTCCGACAATCAGAGTGACAAATCCTATTGTTGATCTATGCCAACTCAACGAACACCATTGAAGACACCTGTAGAGCACCTTTATAATCACCCAGTTACGTTGTGACGTTTGGTAGCACACAAAGTGTTCCTTCGGTATTCGGGAGTTGCATAATCTCATAGTCATAGGAACATGTATAAGTCATGGAGAAAGCAATAGCAGTAAACTAAACGATCAAGTGCTAAGCTAACGAAATGGGTCAAGTCAATCACATCATTCTCCTAATGATGTGATCCCGTTAATCAAATGACAACTCATGTCTATGGCTAGGAAACTCAACCATCTTTGATTAACGAGCTAGTCAAGTAGAGGCATACTAGTGACACTATGTTTGTCTATGTATTCACACATGTATTATGTTTCCGGTTAATACAATTCTAGCATGAATAATAAACATTTATCATGATATGAGGAAATAAATAATAACTTTATTATTACCTCCAGGGAATATTTCCTTCACTACGAGGGTACGTGGACACACTCTCCCCGCTTGTTGCTATACTTCTCCTAGATAGATCTTGCGTGATCGTAGGAAAATTTTGAAATACTACATTCCCAACAGTGGTATCAGAGCCAATTTTATGCGTAGATGTTATATGCACGAGTAGAACACAAAGAGTTGTGGGCGATAATAGTCATACTGCTTACCAGCATGTCATACTTTGATTCAGCGGTATTCTTGGATGAAGCGGCCCAGACCGACATTACATGACCGCGTTCATGAGACTGGTTCTACCGACGTGCTTCGCACATAGGTGGCTAGTGGGTGTCTATTTCTCCAGCTTTAGTTGAATAGAGTGTGGCTACGTCCTTGTTGAAGGTTAAAACAACACACTTGACGAAAAATTGTTGTGGTTTTGATGCGTAGGTAAGAATGGTTCTTGCTAAGCCGTAGCAGCCACGTCAAACTTGCAACAACAAAGTAGAGGACGTCTAACTTGTTTTTGTAGGGCATGTTGTGATGTGATATGGTCAAGACGTGATGATATATAAATTGTTGTATGAGATGATCATGTTTTGTAAAAGTTATCGGCAACTGGCAGGAGCCTTATGGTTGTCGCTTTATTGTATGAAATGCAATCGCCATATAATTGCTTTACTTTATCACTAAGCGGCAGCGATAGTTGTAGAAGCAATAGTTGGTTAGACGACAAAGATGCTTCGATGGAGATCAAGGTGTCAAGCCGGTGACGATGGTGATCATGACGGTGCTTTGGAGATGGAGATCAAAGGCACAAGATGATGATGGCCATATCATATCACTTATATTGATTGCATGTGATGTTTATCCTTTATGCATCTTATTTTGCTTAGTTTGGCGGTAGCATTATAAGATGATCTCTCACTAAATTTCAAGGTATAAGTGTTCTCCCTGAGTATGCACCGTTGCTACAGTTCGTCGTGGCGAGACACCACGTGATGATCGGGTGTGATAAGCTCTACGTTCACATACAACGGGTGCAAGCCAGTTTTGCACACGCAGAATACTCGGGTTCAACTTGATGAGCCTAGCATATGCAGATATGGCCTCGGAACACTGAGACCGAAAGGTCGAGCGTGAATCATATAGTAGATATGATCAACATAATGATGTTCACCATTGAAAACTACTCCATCTCACCTGATGATCAACATAGTAATATGATTAATTGAACTTTAATTTATCATGAACTTAGTACCTGATAGTATTTTGGATGTCTATGTTGTTGTAGATCAATGGCCCATGCTACTGTTCCTTTGAATTTTAATGCGTTCCTAGAGAAAGCTAAGTTGAAAGATGATGGTAGCAACTACACGGACTGGGTCCGTAACTTGAGGATTATCCTCATTGCTGCACAGAAGAATTACGTCCTGGAAGCACCGCTAGGTGCAAGACCCGCTGCAGGAGCAACACCGGACGTTGTGAATGTCTGGCAGAGCAAATCTGATGACTACTTGATAGTTCAGTGTGCCATGCTTTACGGCTTAGAACCGGGACTTCAACGACGTTTTGAACGTCATGGAGCATATGAGATGTTCCAGGAGTTGAAGTTAATATTTCAAGAAAATGCACGGATTGAGAGATATGAAGTCTCCAATAAGTTCTACAGCTGTAAAATGGAGGAGAATAGTTCTGTCAGTGAACATATACTCAGAATGTCTGGGTACCACAACCACTTGACTCAACTGGGAGTTAATCTTCCTGATGATAGTGTCATTGACAGAGTTCTTCAATCACTGCCACCAAGCTACAAAAGCTTCGTGATGAACTGTAATATGCAAGGGATGAACAAGACAATTCCCGAGATCTTCACAATGCTAAAGGCTGCGGAGGTAGAAATCAAGAAGGAGCATCAAGTGTTTATGGTCAACAAGACCACTAGTTTCAAGAAAAAGGGTAAAGGGAAGAAGGGGGACTTCAAGAAGAACGGCAAGCAAGTTGCTGCTCAAGTGAAGAAGCCCAAGTCTGGACCTAAGCCTGAGACTGAGTGCTTCTACTGCAAAGGGACTGGTCACTGGAAGCGGAACTGCCCCAAGTATTTGGCGGATAAGAAGGATGGCAAAGTGAAAGGTATATTTGATATACATGTTATTGATGTGTACCTTACTAATGCTCGCAGTAGTGCCTGGGTATTTGATACTGGTTCTGTTGCTCATATTGCAACTCGACAGGGACTACGGATTAAGCGAAGATTGGCTAAGAACGAGGTGACGATGCGCGTGGGAAATGGTTCCAAAGTCGATGTGATCCTCATCGGCACGCTACCTCTACATCTACCTTCGGGATTAGTTTTAGACCTGAATAATTGTTATTTGGTGCTAGCGTTAAGCATGAACATTATATCTGGATCTTGTTTGATGCGAGACGGTTATTCATTTAAATCAAAGAATAATGGTTGTTCTATTTATATGAGTAATATCTTTTATGGTCATGCACCCTTGATGAGTGGTCTATTTTTGCTGAATCTCGATAGTAGTGATACACATATTCATGGTATTGAAGCCAAAAGATATAAGTTTAATAATGATAGTGCAACTTATTTGTGGCACTGCCGTTTGGGTCGTATTGGTGTAAAGCGCATGAAGAAACTCCATGCTGATGGGCTTTTGGAATCGCTTGATTATGAATCACTTGATGCTTGCGAACCATGCCTCATGGGCAAGATGACTAAGACTCCGTTCTCCAGAACTATGGAGCGAGCAACAGACTTGTTGGAAATAATACATACCGATGTATGCGGTCCGATGAGTGTTGAGGCTCGCGGCGGGTATCGTTATTTTCTGACCTTCACAGATGATTTGAGTAGATATGGGTATATCTACTTGATGAAACATATGTCTGAAACATTTGAAAAGTTCAAAGAAATTCAGAGTGAAGTGGAAAATCATCGTAACAAGAAAATAAAGTTTCTACGATCTGATCGTGGAGGTGAATATTTGAGTTACGATTTGGTCTTCATTTGAAACAATGCGGAATAGTTTCGCAGCTCACGCCACCCGGAACACCACAGCGTAATGGTGTGTCCGAACGTCGTAACCGCACTTTATTAGATATGGTGCAATCTACGATGTCTCTTACTGATTTACCGCTATCGTTTTGGGGTTATGCTTTAGAGACGGCTGCATTCACGTTAAATAGGGCACCATCTAAATCCGTTGAGACGACGCCATATGAACTGTAGTTTGGTAAGAAACCAAAGTTGTCGTTTCTTAAAGTTTAGGGCTGCGATGCTTATGTGAAAAAGCTTCAACCTGATAAGCTCAAACCCAAATCGGAGAAATGTGTCTTCATAGGATACCCAAAGGAAACTGTTGGGTACACCTTCTATCACAGATCCGAAGGCAAGATATTCGTTGCTAAGAATGGATCCTTTCTAGAGAAGGAGTTTCTCTCGAAAGAAGTGAGTGGGAGGAAAGTAGAACTTGATGAGGTAAGTGTACCTGCTCCCTTATTGGAAAGTAGTTCATCACAGAAATCAGTTCCAGTGATTCCTACACCAATTAGTGAGGAAGCTAATGATGATGATCATGAAACTTCAGATCAAGTTACTACCAAACCTCGTAGGTCAACCAGAGTAAGATCCACACCATAGTGGTACGGTAATCCTGTTCTGGAGGTCATGTTACTTGACCATGACGAACCTACGAACTATGAGGAAGCGATGATGAGCCCAGATTCCGTGAAATGGCTTGAGGCCATGAAATCTGAGATGGGATCCATGTATGAGAACAATGTGTGGACTTTGGTTGACTTGCTCGATGATCGGCAAGCCATAGAGAACAAATGGATCTTCAAGAAGAAGACTGACGCAGACGGTAATGTTACCGTCTACAAAGCTCGACTTGTTGCGAAAGGTTTTTGACAAGTTCAAGGAGTTGACTACGATGAGACTTTCTCACCCGTAGCGATGCTTAAGTCTGTCCGAATGATGTTAGCAATTGCCGCATTTTATGATTATGAAATTTGGCAAATGGATGTCAAAACTGCAGTCCTGAATGGATTTCTGGAAGAAGAGTTGTATATGATGCAACCAAAAGGTTTTATCGATCCAAAGGATGCTAATAAAGTGTGCAAGCTCCAGCGATCCATTTATGGACTGGTGCAAGCCTCTCGGAGTTGGAATAAACGTTTTGATAGTGTGATCAAAGCATATGGTTTTATACAGACTTTTGGAGAAGCTTGTATTTACAAGAAAGCGAGTGGGAGCTCTGTAGCATTTCTAATATTATATGTGGATGACATATTGTTGATTGGAAATGATATAGAATTTCTGGATAGCATAAAAGGATACTTGAATAAGAGTTTTTCTATGAAAGGCCTCGGTGAAGCCGCTTACATATTGAGCATCAAGATCTATAGAGATAGATCAAGACACTTAATTGGACTTTCACAAAGCACATACCTTGACAAAGTTTTGAAGAAGTTCAAAATGGATCAAGCAAAGAAAGGGTTCTTTCCTGTGTTACAAGGTGTGAAGTTGAGTCAGACTCAATGCCCGACCACTGCAGAAGATAGAGAGAAAATGAAAGCCATTCCCTATGCTTCAGCCATTGGTTCTATCATGTATGCAATGCTGTGTACCAGAACTGATGTGTGCCTTGCTATAAGTATAGCAGGGAGGTACCAAAGTAATCCAGGAGTGGATCACTGGACATCGGTCAAGAACATCCTGAAATACCTGAAGAGGACTAAGGATATGTTTCTCGTTTATGGAGGTGACAAAGAGCTCATCGTAGATGGTTACATCGATGCAAGCTTTGACACTGATCCGGATGACTCTAAGTCACAAACCGGATACGTTTTTATATTGAACGGTGGAGCTGTCAGTTGGTGCAGTTCTAAGGAAAGTGTCGTGGCGGGATCTACGTGTGAAGCGGAGTACATAGCTGCTTCGGAAGTAGCAAATGAAGGAGTCTGGATGAAGGAGTTCATATCCGATCTAGGTGTCATACCTAGTGCATCAGGTCCAATGAAAATCTTTTGTGACAATACTGGAGCAATAGCCTTGGCGAAAGAATCCAGATTTCACAAGAGAACCAAGCACATCAAGAGACGCTTCAATTCCATCCGTCATCAAGTGTTGGAAGGGGACATAGAGATTTGCAAAATACACACGGATCTGAATGTTGCAGACCCGTTGACTAAGCCTCTCTCATGAGCAAAACATGATCAGCACCAAGATTCCATGGGTGTTAGAATCATTACTATTTAATCTAGATTATTGACTCTAGTGCAAGTGGGATACTGAAGGAAATATGCCCTAGAGGCAATAATAAAGTTGTTATTTATATTTCCTTATATCATGATAAATGTTTATTATTCATGCTAGAATTGTATTAACAGGAAACTTAGTACATGTGTGAATACATAGACAAACAGAGTGTCCCTAGTCTGCCTCTACTTGACTAGCTCGTTAATCAAAGATGGTTAAGTTTCCTAGCCATAGACATGAGTTGTCATTTGTTGAACGGGATCACATCATTAGAGAATGATGTGATGGACAAGACCCATCCGTTAGCTTAGCACTATGATCGTTTATTTTATTGCTATTGCTTTCTTCATGACTTATACATGTTCCTATGACTATGAGATTATGCAACTCCCGGATACCGGAGGAACACTTAGAGCAACTCTAGCAGACCTCGCATCCTGCTGGCCCGCAAAACACGTTTGCAGTTCGTGCAAAACCGCTTTTGCGGGCCGGCGCGGGCTGGCACAGATGCAGACCCCCCAAACGGATCCGTAAAATGTATATTCGCAGAATATGCTTTTTTACGAGTCGGCTTTTGCGGGTTTTGCTCGGGCACCACCGCGACGACCCGCAAACAGAAAAACTGCAAAACTCGCATTTGACATAGGGTTTCACAAACAAGTTCAAATTCAAACGACATAAACAGTTTTACGCGCAAATAAAAGCCAGGTTCATTACGGCAAACGCAAAAGAGGGCCCTGCAAAGGTTTGCGCCCATGTCCGGCATCATCTTGGTCGATCTTCACTCCGCGCCATCGATTCCATCTTGAAGTTCATCGGCGCCACCGAATCCACCTCCGGCGCTTGTTCCAACTCCCGCACCGAAATCATCCACATTGCCACCATATGGAGCAGAGAAAACATCACCGGAACTGTAACACGGACCGGCCGACGCGACCATTCTCCTCTTCAAGATTTCTCTCCTTGACATATCATGCCATGTTTTGATGAGGTCGTCCATGTCATGGCGTTTCATTAACATGATCTTGTTCTCTTCGGCGAGCAACAAGGTCATGGATTTGTTTTCAGCTGCGTGTGCTCTTCTCTCCTCAATGTCAGCTTTGCGGAGCCCCTCTTCCTTGAGTATTTGCCACTTTTCTTGCTTCTCTTTTGCCTTCTTCTTGGCCAACTCTTTCTTGATCTCCAACGACTTCAACAACATCGACTCGTTTGATTGCACCATGGCATCAATCTTCTCCCTCAAGATCGATGCTTCTTGCTCTCTCTTCATCTTCTCCTTAGTCTTCTTGTCGCCATCGGGCTTGTGCAAATTTCTTGGGCCATCATCATCCTCATCTTCATCCATGTTTGTAAGTGAGCCTCTCTTCGGTGGGGATTCTTTGTCGATCAACTTCCACTTCTCGCACTTTTGGAGCAACTCCCAACAATGCTCAAGTTTGAAGAATCTGCCTTCCGAAGCTTCCATGTCCTTGTATCTATGTTGAGCAATCTTGTCCTACACAATGTGAACAAAGTGATCCAATCATTTCCCATGATGCAATATGATGATGCACAACTTGAAAAAAGGCAAAACAAACTCACATAGTCCGACTCCATGGTGCCACTTGGAGGTGCATTGCGTACTTGCTCCAAGCAAGCTGCCCAACGGCTGCACATAGGCTTGATATTCTCCCAACGCCCTTGAAGTGACCGAAATGTGCGTGGAGTCCTATTGGGATGCTTTGCCATAATGCGGAAGTATTGATCTTCGATCCTTTGCCAATATCTCTTGGCGGTTTGAGAAGTACCCGTGCATGCATCAAGAGACATTGCACTCCATGCTTTGATCAAAGCTTGATCTTCCAAGATCGTGTAGTTCTTCGATCTTTGGCTTTTCCCAGTTTTTGCTTGCGATTGCTCATACGCTTCCGCTTCGATCTCCTCCAATTCGTCCGCACAACCATGATCATCCACGCCGCCCTCCATTTCATTGTAGTCGAACGGTTCGAAAGGGGCTTGATCAATGTCAACCGCGTTCCAGTCCAACAAGTTCACGAACTCGGTTGTCGCATTGTTCGAACCACCGCTATAGCGAACGATAACAAGTCACGAGCTATCGAGAATAATGGCGGAAATGAAAGGAAATCGCCAAGACCGAAGCCGCATACCTTCCGGCCATTTCGTCGAACACCTCGCTCGCGGGGGGAGCGGCACCCTTGAACGGCATCGCCGGAGCACCTCCTTGCGGGGGATGGAGTGAGAGAATGAAGAAGGTGGGTTCTTTGAAGATGGAACCTTCCCCCGCTTGCCCGCGGCCTTGCCGACCTTCTCCACCGCCGGTCGGGATCGCGCTGCTGCATTGGCGCCTGAAGCACGGGCCATCGCGGCGGGGGCAGCCGGATTCCCGCCCTGGACGACCACGTTGCCCTGCCGCTTGCGGGAAGGCCCGGCGTGTGCTTGGGCGACGCGGCGGGGCCAACATGGCCGGCGACGAGATCCGCCTGAGGGGAAGGAGCGTGCGCGACCTCGACGGTGACGGGGGACAGCATGGGGTCGTCCATGGCGGCGAGGGACGGCCGGGGAGGAGGAACCGGAGCTTGCGGAGGGGGGCCAATGGTGGCGGAGGGTACGGGGAGCGGGAAAGGGCGCGCGGAAATGTCCGTCCCGCCAAATCTCGCGGCTGATAGGGGTTGAGATCGGGTCGGCCTCCCAGCCCGTGAAGATAGAGGTTGGGGGAGAAGATTTGCCGCGCCCCGCAAAAATATTTGCGGGCCGGGGCGGGATGCGGGGTCTGATCGTGCAGATTTTCCGGCCCCGACCCGCAATTTGGCGGTTATTTTGCGGGCCGGGGTGGGATGCGGGGTCTGTTAGAGTTGCTCTTAGTGTGCTATCAAACGTCACAATGTAACTGGGTGATTATAAAGATGCTCTACAGGTGTCTCGGATGGTGTCTGTTGAGTTGGCATAGATCGAGATTAGGATTTGTCACTCCGAATGTCGGAGATGTATCTCTAGGCCCTCTCGGTAATGCACATCACTATAAGCCTTGCAAGCAATGTGACTAATGAGTTAGTTGCGGGATGATGCATTACAGAACGAGTAAAGAGACTTGCCGATAACGAGATTGAACTAGGTATGAGGATACCGATGATCGAATCTCGGGCAAGTAACATACCAATGACAAAGGGAACAACGTATGTTGTTATGCGGTTTGACCGATAAAGATCTTCGTAGAATATGTAGGTCCGCTATTGGTTATTGACCGGAGATATGTCTCGGTCATGTCTACATAGTTCTCGAACCCGTAGGGTCCGCACGCTTAACGTTCGATGACGATTGGTATTATGAGTTTATGTGATTTGATGTACCGAAGGTTGTTCGGAGTCCTGGATGAGATCACGGAAATGACGAGGAGTCTTGAAATGGTCAAGACATAAAGATTGATATATTGGACCATGTTATTCGGACACCAGAAGTGTTCCGGATGGTTTCGGGTAAAACCGGAGTGCCGAGGGGTTACCAGAACCCCCCGGGGTAACTAATGGGCCACCATGGGCCTTAGTGGAGAGAGAGAGGAGGGCAGCCAGGGCAGGCCGCGCACCCCCCTTGGAGTCCGAATTGGACAAGGGAAGGGGGGCGGCGCCCCCCTTTCCTTCTCCCTCTCTCCCTCTCCTTCCTTCCCCTCTCTCCCTCTTGGTGGATTCCTACTAGGACTTGGAGTCCTAGTAGGATTCCCCTCTTGGGGCGCGCCCTAGGGGCCGGCCGGCCCTCCCCTCCTCCCTTCTTTATATACGAGGGAGGGGGGCACCCCATAGACACACAAGTTGATATTTAGCCGTGTGCGGTGCCCCCTCCCCAGTTTTACACCTCGGTCATATCGTCGTAGTGCTTAGGCGAAGCCCTGCGCCGGTAACTTCATCATCACCGTCACTACGCCGTCGTGCTGACGGAACTCTCCCTCGGCCTCAGTTGGATCTAGAGTTTGAGGGACGTCACCGAGCTGAACGTGTGCAGATCGCGGAGGTGCCGTGCGTTCGGTACTTGATCGGTTGGATCGCGAAGACGTTCGACTACATCAACCGCGTTACTTAACGCTTCCGCTTTTGGTCTATGAGGGTACGTGGACACACTCTCCCCGCTCGTTGCTATGCTTCTCCTAGATAGATCTTGCGTGATCGTAGGAAAATTTTGAAATAACTACATTCCCCAACAGTTAGTAAGTGGTTGGCTTAGTAAGCGGTTGGTTTTGTATCCAATTGAATCTGCACATACAGTGAACTTTTCTACATCACATAAGAATGTGATAGTGATATAGAATGTACAATTGTTGATGCACCTCTAGTTCCCCTTGCTCCGTGTGTCAGACTTCTAGGTAGAAAGACTGACTCAAGTAGTGAAAGGCTAATTCAATGTGGTGACTAGCTTCTATAGTTGCCGGCTGTTTTGTTGTTTCTGGTTGTTGGTGGTCAACTCACACTGTGTCAGGACTGAACTCCGGAGTCGAAGAGCAGAGGAGATAGCTGAGAACCGCTTCACTAAGCTATGACAAAACTGTCCGCTATCACCTAACTGAACACTTGCAGGCCGACAGATTTGTAGCATTCATCATCTGACTTGTAATGTGCAAATAGCCTAACTAAATTTTGCTCGATATGCACTGCCTCCTCTCTGCCGTTGCAATAAAGCAATGTTTGTCCTGATACCTCTCAGGCCTCAAGGTTCTTGCTTCTTCCCCCACATCCCCATGCTCGATGCACTCACCTAGCATGAATTCTAGTGTGTAGAGACATTTCTTGGCTTGTATATTTATACATGTGAATGACTGGAGCAAATCGCACCATCAAAGAATCATGATAATTAACGAATTCAATGAGTGGTTTGCCTTGTTTGTTGCTCCATATTTAATACCAAGTGATATACTAGTATGTCCATTTGACGGAAAAATATGAGAAATTTTAGACTCGAGACAGAGACATGTGCATATATCCAGAATTTATTTACACATCGATCAAACATTGTTGTCAGATTACAGCACACGCATATTTCCAGAAGTTAACTACAGATGTACTCTGTCGGTCACATATTAAATGTCGCTCAAATGGTTAGATACATCCAGTATCTAACATTGTTATCAACCTTATCCCTCCACTATGAACAAGACTACATAAATGACATGGACGACGCAAAGAAGTGCTCAAGCATACAATACATCGACTACTTACCATAGAAGACTGTCAATCCCATATGCAATTGCCATTAGCTAACTATGGGTGAATCAATTCTCACCCACATATAGTAGTCAGATCCTGTTACTTAATTTCCCATGCATTCACACATTCATGCTAGCTCATATATTCTGGCTAAACCAGATTAAGAGGATAGTAGCATGTTATTATAATCAGATTACACAAGAATCGACGATGTCTTGAATCCACATTATGACCGGCATCATCTCCAAAATACATACATGGTTGCATCCACGATAGATATAACCAGGATCAGAAATTAAGATCCACAAAAGTTAGATAGTTTGTAACCTCAGGCTCAAGTCACAAGAAAGCAGCCAACAAGCAAAAACCAATTAATCCATCGGTTAACCAACCTATGATTTATTCCAATTAAGAGATAATTCAATTGCCCAAGAGAAACATTTCATTATCTTGTTATTACCTCCTTTTTCCTATGCTTGCCTCCTGTTTTGGTTTAGAACCACTGTCGAAGAAGGTCACCACCTTTGCTGCAGCCAATCATTTTATCCAAGCGGGTTTTCAAACTAATATTGATTTCATATTGAACCCCCGATACATGAAGCCGTTTCAACCAAAAGAACTTCCTAGCCAATTCATGTGTCTCCGCCTTTTTAACCACAAATACCTTCTTCACATGTGTTGAGAACTGCCCCTGGATTTTTTTTATCAATATGAGGTGATCGTAACACAGTGTATAAGGCTCGTGATTCAGGCAACCCAATCTTGTGTGTGTGTAAGGCTCAAGCCCCTTCAGATTGTTTTTTTTAGTTACTGAAAGATTTCATCACCATGCATATCTTGGCAGGCAAGTTCTGGGAGTGCATCCTCCTTGGCTTCCTTGGTCTCCTCAATAGGCTTGTGAAGCTACAACGATGAGCAAACTTGATATTATTAATTACTCCCTCCGTCCGAAAAAGCTTGTCCCTCAAATGGATGTATCTAGCACTAACTTGATGCTAGATACATCCATTTGGACGGAGGGAGTACAAGAAAAGAAGTATCAAATGAGTTATCTACTTTTCTTCTCAGCAATAAGACTAATATTACTCGTGTTCTACAGTTCATTGAAACTAATATTTCACTTGGCGAGATATATGTAGCGAGTCAATCCACTACCAGAAGTCATGAGAAAATCTATAATCTTTGAAAAACTAAGTCTAAATACAACTTGTGGGGGAGTAAGACAAATATCATCAGGGATTATCCTGAAAATCCTGTCAGAACTCACTTTTCCCTTACTCATAACATAGGCTGTGTTTAAACTTCGATTTTAATCATAGACGGAACAAGTTCAGAGTTATATGTACATTTGTTTTGGAAGTTTTTGTAATTTTTGGTAGCGGACTGCATGAACATTGCACCCAATACGTCTCCATGTTGCTATAATGATTGATTGTACAATTTTAATTTGCAAAACGTCTGCATGAGCTGTGTTGTTTAAACAGTTCCCACAAATGAAAATTGTTATCATTATCAGGTGCTAATGGGCCATGTGGTTTCAATGAAAATTGTCACATTTCACACGCTAGAGTACGGCGACGCAGCCGCACAGAGCAAAAAATACAGACGAATAACGATAGTCGCATCAAGAACAAACACGAGGGAGGGTGGGATCCGAGAGGTAATCCAAGCCTAGTTTGCCTCGGAGCCGAGACGGCGCACGGTCGCCGGCCGCTGCACGACCCTCGTCAGGTCCGGCTGCTTCCTCCTCCATAGCTCCTACACGAACCTGTAGGCGCTTGCGAACCACGAATCCGTCAAAAACCGGCAAGATGGCGGGGGACAGGGAGAGGAGATGACAGAAGGAGGCGCTCACCCATGGCGGCGGCCGTGTCCGGCGGCGGCGGTGAGGTGGAGTTTGGAGGTGGGGAAAAATGGTGGCAGTCGGATGGGCTAGGGCTCTGGAATGGTTGGTTGGGCGTCTGCGGGCCAAAAATGTTCTTTCACTTGTTCGTTTTCTTTGTCTAAAAAAAAACCTGCTTGTTTTCTCTCCCCTATAAAAAAACTTGTTTGTTTTCTCTACTATTAATCCGGTGCATTCGGTCAAATTGGCAGATTGCTAGTAAGAACGGTCTCTTCCCGAAAAACACTCAATGGAATCTGATTTGAACTCAAAATTGTTTTCTTTGAAAAAGGAGGATAACCCCGCATCTGCATTAATTGATGCAGAGCATCTTTATTGTTATTCAACAGAGTCTGACAATATAAATATATGGATCAACCCGAAGCCACCTATCTGACAAACAAAGTCGAACACCTACAATCTTAATAATGTGCCCGAACCACATGAATGTGCACTATCTAATCCGGTGGCCTCACGCAGCTGCCCGACATCAGGCCAAGAGCACACCACCCGTTCTTGCTGACCCGCATCATGCATGCTGTGGATCCGCCGCCGCCATCTTCCACCATCACATCTGCAGGAGGGATCAACCTATTGACCTTGTGAGGCCCAACTGTCGCGGGCCAACCATAACGTCAGATAACGCCACCAGCCTGCGCGTGTCCACCAACCTGAGTCCAATGCCGAAACTCCACTGCGCCATGTCGTCGAGACCCGCCGTCTTCGATACGATAGATACAACACCGTTCCACCTATTGGCCCCTTCAGTCCGTACCTACTCCAAAACAATGCCCCCAAGAAGGAGAACAACACTGAAGTCCCCGTCATCAGCCGATCTGGGAGACCCAGATTTAGGGTTTTCGCCGAAGCAGGTACCGCTAGAGGGAGAAGGGCAGGCCATCTGCAACTGCCAACGAGACCACACGGTGCCCACTGAGGGAGTCCTGGACTAAGGGGTCCTCGGGCGTCCGGCCTGTTATCTATGGGCCGGGCTGATGGGCAGTGAAGACACGAAGGCCGAAGACCGTACCCGTGTCCGGATTGGACTCTCCTTGGCGTGGAGGGCAAGCTTGGCGATCAACTATGAAGATTCCTTTCTATGTAACCGACTCTATGTGACCCTAGATCTCTCCGGTGTCTATATAAACCGGAGGGCATAGCCCGAATAGAGGATACACATTATCATAGTCATACAGGCTAGACTTCTAGGGTTTAGCCATTACGATCTCGTGGTAGATCAACTCTTGTAATACTCATATTCATCAAGATCAATCAAGCAGGAAGTAGGGTATTACCTCCATAGAGAGGGCCAGAACCTGGGTAAACATCGTGTCCCCCGTCTCCTGTTACCATCGATCCTATACGCACAGTTCGGGACTCCCTACCCGAGATTCGCCGGTTTTGACACCAACATTGGTGCTTTCATTGAGAGTTCCACTGTGCCGTCGACGAAAGGGTTGATGCCCCTTCGATCGTCTATAACGACGCTGTCCAAGGAGAAACCTTCCTCCCTGGACAGATATTCGTGTTCGGCGGCTTCGTACTGCGGCCCAACTCGCTTGGCCATCTGGAGCAGGTCGATAGCTACGCCCCCGGCCATCAGGCCAGATTTGGAAGCTTGAACTATGTCGCGGACATCCGTGGAGACTTGATCTTCGACGGATTTGGGACCGCGGCAACCGCTCCCCTTCGCCCCGATAAGCATGGCTTAAACCTGCCGTCGGGCCACATCCAGGAGACAGCTCCTGTAACGACTCTGGCCTTAGACCCGGAGCAGATCGAGTCATCCAAAGATGGGAAGCTCAACCCCATCACGGATGCCATCGATTTCGCGGCGTTGGAGTCGCACACAGATTCCACTTCACACGATAGCTGCATCAACGGAACCCCGGACTCGTCTCCGGCGACCAGTTCCGAACCCTGCGAGTCCACGGATACCGAACTCGATCGGTTATCGATCTTCAAGTTCAGCGCCGCAGACGTCTTCCAACACTCACCCATGGGCGACGTACTGAACTCACTAAAAAACCTATCTCTGGCAGGTGACTCACCATCGGACTATGTCCGGCTCGAACTGGAGGCGGATGACGAAGAATTTTTCTCCCCACCCGCCACCCACTTCATAGCCACAGTCGAAGACCCAACCAACACCCTTCACCCCGGCTCCAACGACATCGACGGTACGGACGACGATGAGGGGCAAGGCCAGAACCCGCTATCCACTAGACGCGGGACGGCCACTTCCTGGTATGAAAACAATACCAGCACCGGAGAAGATAACACTCCGGACAATGAAGACCCTGTTGAGGTGGTACCCGAACAGGAAAACGGGCACGACAGCCCTGATGAACTGGCCATATACGGAGACTCGGAGGATAGTAATTATCTTCCACTCTCCGAAGAAGAAGAGAGCCCCGGCAACAAGGATCTCATCGTGCCTGAGGAACCTCTAGAGCAGGAGCGCCTTAAACGCAGGCTAATAGCCACTGCAAAGAGCCTAAGAAAGAAGCAGCTGCAGCTTCAAGCAAGCCAAGATTTGCTCAATGATAGATGGACCGAGGTCCTGGCCGCTGAATACGGCCCTAGCGGCCAAGACAAAAGCCACCCAAGTATAGGTGGCTCCCTCAACACAGCGGCGGGGCGCTGGAGCCCGCACCACCATCGCATAATGCGGTAGGTCGATCATAGTTCGGTCCAGATAAAGCAGCAGCCCTAGCAGAACACCATACCACCCCACCCGGCCGTCAAGGCAAGAACAAAGCAGCTCAGAGAAACACTCGCGACATCCAACAAGACCCAGAGGGCAGAGCAGGACACACAAGATCGATGTATAGATCGCGGGGACATGTCCCGACCGGCGATAATGGTTACCTATTCGGACACAACAGACCCGACCACGCCCGGTCCGAAAACCGCAAACGGAGTCCACCGGAGGTGCTTCACAGTGTGGCCCAACATAGAGGAGCCGCACACCCCCTCTGCTTCAGCAACGAGGTAATGGAGCGTGAGTTTCCAGACGGGTTCAAACCCATTAACATCGAATCATACGATGGAACAACAGATCCCGCGGTATGGATTGAGGATTTCCTCCTCCATATTCACATGGCTCGCGGAGACGACCTTCATGCCGTTAAATACCTACCTCTCAAGCTCAAGGGGCCAGCGCGGTACTGGTTAAACAGCTTGCCAGAAAATTCCATTGGCAGCTGGGAAAATTTGGAAGACGCCTTTCGAGACAACTTCCAAGGAACATATGTCCGGCCACCAGATGCCGATGACTTAAGTCATATTATCCAGCAGCCCGGCGAATCAGCCAGGGAGCTCTGGACTAGGTTCTTAGTCAAAAAGAACCAAATTGTCGACTGTCCGGGCGCGGAAGCCCTTGCGGCCTTCAAACATAGCGTCCGGGATGAATGGCTAGCACTTCACCTCGGCCAGGAAGGACCCAAATCCATGACAGCACTCAGCGCTCTCATGACTCGCTTTTGCGTGGGAGAAGACAACTGGCTCACTCGTAAAAGCAACAACGCCAGCGACCCGGGCACCTCCGAAATCCGTGACGGCAACGTCAAGCCACGACGAACCAAACATAACAGTTGCAATAACAATGATAGATCACGCGACACAGCGGTCAACGCCGGATTCAACAATCCGAAAACCGGTCAATGGAACAAGCCACTGAAGGCAAACCAAGACGGGCCATCCACCCTTGACAGGATATTGGACCGAACTTGCCAGATTCACGGCCGCCCTGATAAGCCAGCTAATCATACCAACAAAAAGGTTGGGTCTTCAAGCAGGCAGGCAAGCTCAACGCCGAACACAAGGGGAGGAGGCCGCCAGGCGATAAAGACGACGGAGCGGCTCACCAGCCAAGTACCAGGGCCCAGAAAAAGTTCCCCCCGAAGTTTGACCACTCCCGGAACGGAAATAGCAGTTCGGCTTCCGCCGCCCACCTCTTATTCCGGCAAGATTCACACCGCGCGTACATCACTACGCACTCAAGATACCATGGGCATCGACGGAAGCACAATATGGACAACCCTGCGAGCATTCCTGTAACGTTTTTTATCTATTTTCTGTCTTTCTTTCTTTATTATCTCTTAAAAACAGGTGACGAAAAGGACATCATCTACAACGGGCTCTATCGGAGTTCGGATCCGTACACTCACCTAAGGGGCTACTTTCGTTAAGGATCCCCCTCCCCGAGGACGGGCGGCGCAGACGTGCGACAGGAGGTCCAAAATCACTTTTTGTAGACCGCATCTATATTTTGAGCCTGTACTATGCCCTTTTACCTCCATCCCCGACCTCGAGCATGTCAAATAGCCGGGTTTGTGGTTTCTATATATGAATTTATCATTGGCATATTGCTCCGCTCCCAGTAAACTTTATCCGACCTAATCTTCCATACTCTTTCAACAATGAGTACGGCCTTAACGGCTGCTTTACAGAGGCACCTTGGCATAACCTGCCAGGGGCTCGGTATGGGAACAAATGAGTTGCCAGCAAAAGCCCGAACAGCTCTATAGCGTACTTTGGCGTCGCAAGTTTGGCCTTATATGCATCAGCTCCGAATCATTGTCTTGGGTCAATAGTTGGGTTGCCCGGCTCCTGTGCTTGCTACCCTAAGTTCCGCTCTATCGGCTAGGGTAGTAAAGGGAGAACTACTGCGATTGTGCCCTGGTCTAAACCGGAGAAGCACCTCAGTAGAGAAAGCCGAAAACTGACTGTCATGATGCGGCGAGAGCCGGTCAACCACTTGACGACTTCTTGGAATCCTTAGCGATTCTTCGTGTCACACGAAGGATCTTTTCCAGATCAACTATGCAGGGCACCACACGCCGCATACATACTAGGGGCTATGTCGTAGTCCCACCATAAAACTCCTATGGCTAAGTGAAAGTGTTAACGCCTTATAGTCCGATTGCCTGGTTCACCGCATTATCACCTCCTTCATGGACCAAGACGTTGGACAAAGAGTGATTACATGCTTTTCCGAACACCCCCGTACTTCCTACGAGGGGGCTGAAGCCAACGACTGGAAAACTTTTAGATTATATTAAAACGGCCGCACAGGAGGAATTCACGCTTTCAAGCCAAACATAAAAATGGATTAACTATAAAGTTGTCTTTTACAATTATCATACACCTTACTCAAACATTACGTCTTCGAGCATTGACCCTCTATCAAGCGGGCGCCCTCTAGGACGTCCTCAAAATAATGCTCCGGTTCCGGACGGTCCTTGCCTTTGGGTGGACCCTTCGTCGCAACATCGATGGCTTTCATCTTCCCCCAGAACGTCTTGACTCGGGCAAAAGCCATCCGTGCACCCTCAATGCACGTTGACCGCTTCACAATGTCGATATGTGGCACCGCATCAACAAGCCGCCGCACCAGGCCAAAATAACTACTCGGAATAGGCTCACTTGGCCACAACCGGATTATGACGTTCTTCATGGCGTCGCCGGATATCCTATGAAGCTCGGCCCACCGGGACATCTGTTCACTCAACAACAGAGGGCGCTTCGACGCGCCGAATTGTGACCAGAAAAGCTTCTCCGTTGCATACCCCTCTTGTGCGTGGTAAAACTGCGCCGCATCAGAAGAACTCTTCGGTAAGTCCAAAATTTTGTCCGGAGAACTCCATACTTGGTTAAGCTGAGCATAGTTCGGATCGCCGAACTTAGTATGTAGCAAAAAGGGCTTGCCAGCCGCAATCTCCCCAGCTTGCCGGATCTCCTCACGGGCCGCTCTGGATTCAGACCGCGCTTCTCTCGCCTCTCGTAAGGCCTGTCAAGTTCAGCCGTTTTGGCTTCATTTTCCTTCTCAAGAAGTTTACAGCGGTTAGCCGCATTCTCTAATTCATGCGCCATGGTGGACATATTCTCCTTGTCTTGGCGCCGTGCAGCTTGTTCGGCTTTCAACTCAGCCGATGCCTTTTCGGCAGCCGCATTACTAAACCGGGCCTGCTCCTTGGCCCGGGCAAGCTTCGCCCGAAGGGCCTCCACGGCGGCAGCACCATCTGCATTCATGCACATTCCATATAAAACTCTTTTTAGAGTCAGGCTTCAATTACAAGCACATTGGTGTAAGGAATGCTCGAAATATATACCTTGTGAGTCGTCAAGATGCCTGTTGATCAACGCAATGTCATCTTCCGCAATATCCAGCTTTCGCTGCAGTTCGACCACTTCCGTATTTCGGGTAGCCGCGGGAGGAGAGACAGCCTGTATTCCAAGTTAAATCAAGGTTAGTACCTGAGCACATCTTTTTGATCCTCCGATCGCTTCCTTTGGAAGGCAATCTGAGTCTCAGGGGCTACTGCATATACAACAGGTGCATTCTGTCAATAAAATACCATTGGCAAAATTACATCACAAACCTCGACACCCTTCAGCAGGCTCATGAAAGCTTCATTTAATCTGCTTTTCGCGGACAAAATCTTCTCAATCACCGTACCCATCAAGGTACGCTGTTCCCCCGAGATAGATGCTTTTTGTAGCATGCCCCGCAATATATGTTGGGGAACGTAGCAGAAATTCAAAATTTTCTACGCATCACCAAGATCAATCTATGGAGTAATCTAGCAACGAGGGGAAGGGGAGTGCATCTACATACCCTTGTAGATCGCGATGCGGAAGCGTTGCAAGAACGCGGATGAAGGAGTCGTACTCGTAGCGATTCAGATCGCGGTTGATTCCGATCTAAGCGCCGAACCACGGCGCCTCCGCGTTCAACACACGTGCAGCCCGGTGACGTCTCCCACGCCTTGATCCAGCAAGGAGAGAGGGAGAGGTTGGGGAAGACTCCGTCCAGCAGCAGCACGACGGCGTGGTGGTGATGGAGGAGCATGGCAATCCTGCAGGGCTTCGCCAAGCACTGCGGGAGAGGAGGAGGAGGGAGAGGGGTAGGGTTGCGCCAAGAGAGAGATGTTCTCGTGTGTATGGCAGCCCCAGAACCCCCACTATATATAGGGGAGGGGGAGGGGCTGCGCCCCCATCTAGGGTTCCCCCCCCAAGGGGTGCGGCCAGCCCTAGATCCATCTAGGGGGGCGGCCAGAGGGGGGAGAGAGGGGGGCGCACCACTAGGTGGGCCTTAGGCCCATCTGAGCCTAGGGTTTCCCCCTTCCCCCCTTTCCTGCGCCCTGGGCCCCTTGTGGTAGGCGCACCAGCCCACCTAGGGGCTGGTCCCTTCCCATACTTGGCCCACGCAGCCCTCTGGGGCCGGTGGCCCCACCTGGTGGACCCCCGGGACCCTCCCGGTGGTCCCGGTACGTTACCGATAGCACCCGAAACCTTTCCGGTGACCAAAACAGGACTTCCCATATATAAATCTTTACCTCCGGACCATTCCGGAACTCCTCGTGACGTCCGGGATCTCATCCGGGACTCCGAATAACATTCGGTAACCACGTATACCTATTCCCTATAACCCTAGCGTCATCGAACCTTAAGTGTGTAGACCCTACGGGTTCGGGAACCATGCAGACATGACCGAGATGTTCTCCGGCCAATAACCAACAGCGGGATCTGGATACCCATGTTGGCTCCCACATTTTCCACGATGATCTCATCGGATGAACCACGATGTCTGGGATTCAATCAATCCCGTATACAATTCCCTTTGTCAATCGGTATGTTACTTGCCCGAGATTCGATCGTCGGTATCCCGATACCTTGTTCAATCTCGTTACCGGCAAGTCTCTTTACTCGTTCCGTAACACATCATCCCGTGATCAACTCCTTGGTCACATTGTGCACATTATGATGATGTCCTACCGAGTGGGCCCAGAGATACCTCTCCGTTTACACGGAGTGACAAATCCCAGTCTCGATTTGTGCCAACCCAACAGACACTTTCGGAGATACCTGTAGTGCACCTTTATAGCCACCCAGTTACGTTGTGACGTTTGGTACACCCAAAGCATTCCTACGGTATCCGGGAGTTGCACAATCTCATGGTCTAAGGAAATGATACTTGACATTAGAAAAGCTCTTAGGAAATGAACTACACGATCTTGTGCTAGGCTTAGGATTGGGTCTTGTCCATCACATCATTCTCCTAATGATGTGATCCCGTTATCAACGACATCCAATGTCCATGGTCAGGAAACCGTAACCATCTATTGATCAACGAGCTAGTCAACTAGAGGCTTACTAGGGACATGGTGTTGTCTATGTATCCACACATGTATCTGAGTTTCCTATCAATACAATTCTAGCATGGATAATAAACGATTATCATGAACAAGGATATATAATAATAACCAATTTATTATTGCCTCTAGGGCATATTTCCAACAATATATCCGGAGCTTCCTCGTCTCCGGAAGCCGCTCTAGGAGCAACCCCGTCCTCTAAAGGAATCTGTTCAACAGTCTCCCACTTGCACTAGAGTCAATAATCTAGTTCACATCACCATGTGATTAACACTCACAGGTCACATCACCATGTGACCAACATCCGAAGAGTTTACTAGAGTCAACAATCTAGTTCACATCACTATGTGATTACCACTCAATGAGTTCTGGTTTGATCATGTTATGCTTGTGAGAGAGGTTATTAGTCAACGGGTATGAACCTTTCAGATCCGTGTGTGCTTTACGAGTATCTATGTCATCTTGTGGATGCTACCACGTGCTACTTGGAGCCATTTCAAATAACTGCTCTACTATACGAATCCGGTTTACTACTCAGAGTCATCCGGATTAGTGTCAAAGTTCGCACCGACGTAACCCTTTACGACGAACTCCTTTTCACCTCCATAATCGAGAAAATTCCTTAGTCCACTAGATACTAAGGATAAGTTCGACCGCTGTCATGTGATCCATTCCCGGATCACTATTGTACCCCTTGACCAACTCATGGCAAGGCACACTTCATGTGCGGTACACAGCATAGCATACTGTAGAGCCTATGTCTAAAGCATAGGGGACGACCTTCGTCCTTTCTCTCTCTTCTGCTGTGGTCAGGTCTTCAGTCTTACTCAATACTCACACCTTGTAACACAGCCAAGAACTCCTTCTTTGCTGATCTATTTTGAACTCTTTCAAAATCATGTCAAGGTGTGCGTTCTTTGAAAGTATCATCAGGCGTCTTGATCTATCTCTATAGATCTTGATGCCCAATATGTAAGCAGCTTTATCCAGGTCTTCCTTTGAAAAACTCCTTTCAAACAACCCTTTATGCTTTCCAGAAATTTTACATCATTTCGGATCAACAATATGTCATTCACATATACTTATCAGAAATGTTGCAGCGCTCCCACTCACTTTATTGTAAATACAAGTTTCTAACAAACTTTGTATAAACCCAAAAACTTTGATCACTCCATCAAAGTGTATATTCTGACTCCGAGATGCTTGCTCTAGTCCATGGAAGGATCGCTGGAGCTAGCATACCTTTTAGCATCCTTAGGATCGACAAAACCTTTCTGATTGTATCACATACAACCTTTCCTTACGAAAACTGGTAAGGAAACTTGTTTTGACATCCATCTGCCAGATTTCATAAATGCAGCTAATGCTAACATGATTCCGACGGACTTAAGCATCGCTACGGATGAGAAAATCTCATCGTAGTCAACTCCTTGAACTTGTGAAAATACTCTTTGCCACAAGTCGAGCTTCATAGACGGTAACATTACTGTCCATGTCCGTCTTCTTCTTAAAGATCCATTTATCTCAATGGCTTGCCGATCATCGGGCAAGTTCACCAAAGTCCATGCTTTGTTCTGATACATGGATCCTATCTCGGATTTCATGGCTTCTAACCATTTGTCAGAATATGGGCCCACCATCGCTTCTCCATAGCTCGTAGGTTCAGTATTGTCTAACAACATGATATCTAAGACAGGATTACCGTACCACTCAGGAGTAGTACATATCCTTGTCGACCTACGAGGTTTGGTAGTGACTTGATCCGAAGTTTCATGATCACTATCATAAGCTTCCAGTTCAATTGGTGTAGGTGCCACAGGAACAACTTCCTGTGCCCTGCTACACACTAGTTGAAGTGACGGTTCAATAACCTCATCAAGTCTCTACCATCCTCCCACTCAATTCTTTCGAGAGAAACTTTTCCTCGAGAAAGGACCTGTCTCTAGAAGCAATTACTTTTGCTTCCAGATCTGAAATAGGAGGTATACCCAACTGTTTTGGGTATTCTATGAAGATGCATTTATCCGCTTTGGGTTCGAGCTTATCAGCCTGAAACTTTTTCACATAAGCATCGCAGCCCCAAACTTTTAAGAAACGACAATTTAGGTTTCTCTAAACGGTGTCGTCTCAACGGAATTGCGTGGTGCCCCTTTTTAAAGCGAATGCGGTTGTCTCTAATGCCTAACCCATAAACGATAGTGGTAATTCGATAAGAGACATCATGGTATGCACCATATCCAATAGGGTGCAGTTATGATGTTCGGACACACCATCACACTATGGTGTTCCAGGCGGTATTAATTGTGAAACACTTTCCACAATGTCTTAATTGTGTGCCAAACTCGTAACTCAGATATCTCTATGATCATATCATAGACATTTTATCCTCTTGTCACGACGATCTTCAACTTCACTCTGAAATTACTTGAACCTTTCAATAATTCAGACTTGTGTTTCATCAAGTAAATATTCTCAGCATCTACTCAAATCATCTGTGAAGTAAGAACATATCGATATCCACTGCGTGCCTCAGCACTCATTGGACTGCACACATCAAATGTATTACTTCCAACAAGTTGCTCTCTTGTTCCATCTTACTGAAAACGAGGCCTTTCAGTCATCTTGCCCATGTGGTATGATTTGCATGTCTCAAGTGATTCAAAATCAAGTGAGTCCAAACGATCCATCTGCATGGAGTTTCTTCACGCATATATACCAATAGACATGGTTCGCATGTCTCAATCCTTTCAAAAATGAGTGAGTCCAAAGATCCATCTACATGGAGCTTCTTCATGCGTTCTATACCAATACGACTCAAATGGCAGTGCCACAAGTATGTGGTATTATCATTACTATTTTATATCTTTTGGCACGAACATGTGTATCACTACGATCGAGATTCATTTTAGGTGCAAGACCATTGAAGGTATTATTCAAATAAACAGAGTAACCATTATTCTCCTTAAATGAATAATCGTATTGCGATAAACATAATCCAATCATGCTCAACGCAAACACCAAATAACAATTATTTAGGTTTAACACCAATCTCGATGGTAGAGGGAGCATGCGATGCTTGATCACATCAACCTTGGAAACACTTCCAACACATATCGTCATCTCACCTTTAGCTAGTCTCCGTTTATTCCACAGCTTTTATTTTGAGTTACTAACACTTAGCAACCGAACAGGTATCTAATACCCTGGTGCTGCTAGGAGTACTAGTAAAGTACACATTCATATAATGTATATCCAATATACTTCTGTCGACCTTGCCTGCCTTCTCATCTACCAAGTATCTAGGGTAGTTCTGCTTCAGTGACCGTTCCCTCATTACAGAAGCACTTAGTCTCGGGTTTGGGTTCAACCTTGGGATTCTTCACTAGAGCAGCAAATGATTTGCTGTTTCATGAAGTATCCCTTTTGCCCTTGCCCTTCTTGAAACTAGTGGTTTTAATAACCATCAACAATTGATGCTCCTATTTGATTTCTACTTTCGCGGTGTCAAACATCGCGAATAGCTCAAGGATCATCATATCTATCCCTGATATGTTATAGTTCATCATGAAGCTCTAATAGCTTGGTGGCAGTGACTATGGAGAACCATCACTATCTCATCTGGAAGATTAACTCCCACTCGATTCAAGCGATTGTGGTACTCAGACAATCTGAGCACATGCTCAACGATTGAGCTTTTCTCCCTTAGTCTGCAGGCTTAAGAAACTTGTCAGAGGTCTCATACCTCTTGACGTGGGCACTAGTCTGAAATCCCAATTTCAGTCTTCGGAACATCTCGTATGTTCTGCGACGTTTTCAAAAAGTCTTTGGTGCCACAATTCTAAACCGTTAGCATTACACACTGAACTATCACGTAGTCATCAAAACGTGTATGTCAGATGTCTCGCAACATCTACAGACGACGCTGAGGTTCAGCACACCGAGCGGTGCATTAAGGACATAAGCCTTCTGTGCAGCAATGAGGACAATCCTCAGTTTACGGACCCAGTCCGCATAATTGCTACTACCAACTTTCAACTAAATTTTCTCTAGGAACATATCTTAAACAGTAGAGCTAAAGCGTAAGCTATGACATAATTTGCAAAGACCTTTTGACTATGTTCATGATAATTGAGTTCATCTGATTAATGAACTCCCACTCAGATAGACATCCCTCTAGTCATCTAAGTGATACATGATCCGAGTCAAACTAGGCCGTGTCCGATCATCACGTGAGACGGACTAGTCATCATCGGTGAACATCTCCATGTTGATCGCATCTACTATACGAATCATGTTCGACCTTTCGATCTCTTGTGTTCCGAGGCCATGTCTGTACATGCTAGGCTCGTCAAGTCAACCTAAGTGTTTCGCATGTGTTCCGAGGCCATGTCTGTACATGCTAGGCTCGTCAACACCCGTTGTATTCGAACGTTAGAATCTATCACACCCGATCATCACGTGGTGCTTCGAAACAACGAACCTTCGCAACGGTGCACAGTTAGGGGGAACACGTCTCTTGAAATTTTAGTGAGGGATCATCTTATTTATGCTACCGTCGTTCTAAGCAAATAAGATGTAAACATGACAAACATCACATGCAAATCATAAAGTGACGTGATATGGCCAATATCATCCTGCGCCTTTGATCTCCATCTTCGAGGCGCGGCATGATCACCTTCGTCACCGGCATGACACCATGATCTCCATCATCATGATCTCCATCATTGTGTCTTCATGAAGTTGTCTCGCCAACTATTACTTCTACTACTATGGCTAACGGTTAGCAATAAAGTAAAGTAATTACATGGCGTTTTCAATGACACGCAGGTCATACAATAAATTAAGACAACTCCTATGGCTCCTGCCGGTTGTCATACTCATCGACATGCAAGTCGTGATTCCTATTACAAGAACATGATCAATCTCATACATCACATATATCATTCATCACATCCTTTTGGCCATATCACATCACATAGCATACCCTGCAAAAACAAGTTAGACGTCCTCTAATTGTTGTTGCATGTTTTACGTGGCTGCTATGGGATTCTAGCAAGAACGTTTCTTACCTACGCAAAAGCCACAACGTGATATGCCAATTTCTATTTACCCTTCATAAGGACCCTTTTCATCGAATCCGATCCGACTAAAGTGGGAGAGACAGACACCCGCTAGCCACCTTATGCAACTAGTGCATGTCAGTCGGTGGAACCTGTCTCACGTAAGAGTACGTGTAAGGTCGGTCCGGGCCGCTTCATCCCACGATGCCGCCGAATCAAGATAAGACTAGTAACGGCAAGTAAATTGACAAAATCGACGCCCACAACTACTTTGTGTTCTACTCGTGCATAGAAACTACGCATAGACCTAGCTCATGATGCCACTGTTGGGGAACGTAGCGGAAATTCAAAATTTTCTACGCATCACCAAGATCAATCTATGGAGTAATCTAGCAACGAGGGGAAGGGGAGTGCATCTACATACCCTTGTAGATCGCGATGCGGAAGCGTTGCAAGAACGCGGATGAAGGAGTCATACTCGTAGCGATTCAGATCGCGGTTGATTCCGATCTAAGCGCCGAACCATGGCGCCTCCGCGTTCAACACACGTGCAGTCCGGTGACGTCTCCCACGCCTTGATCCAGCAAGGAGAGAGGGAGAGGTTGGGGAAGACTCCGTCCAGCAGCAGCACGACGGCGTGGTGGTGATGGAGGAGCGTGGCAATCCTGCAGGGCTTCGCCAAGCACTGCGGGAGAGGAGGAGGAGGGAGAGGGGTAGGGCTGCGCCAAGAGAGAGATGTTCTCGTGTGTATGGCAGCCCCAAAACCCCCACTATATATAGGGGAGGGGGAGGGGCTGCGCCCCCATCTAGGGTTTCCCCCCCAAGGGGTGCGGCCAGCCCTAGATCCATCTAGGGGGGCGGCCAGAGGAGGGAGGGAGGGGGGCGCACCACTAGGTGGGCCTTAGGCCCATCTGAGCCTAGGGTTTCCCCCTTCCCCCCTTTCCTGCGCCCTGGGCCCCTTGTGGGAGGCGCACCAGCCCACCTAGGGGCTGGTCCCTTCCCACACTTGGCCCACGCAGCCCTCTGGGGCCGGTGGCCCCACCTGGTGGACCCCCGGGACCCTCCCGGTGGTCCCGGTACGTTACCGATAGCACCCGAAACCTTTCCGGTGACCAAAACAGGACTTCCCATATATAAATCTTTACCTCCGGACCATTCCGGAACTCCTCGTGACGTCCGGGATCTCATCCGGGACTCCGAATAACATTCGGTAACCACGTATACCTATTCCCTATAACCCTAGCATCATCGAACCTTAAGTGTGTAGACCATACGGGTTCGGGAACCATGCAGACATGACCGAGACGTTCTCCGGCCAATAACCAACAGCGGGATCTGGATACCCATGTTGGCTCCCACATGTTCCACGATGATCTCATCGGATGAACCACGATGTCTGGGATTCAATCAATCCCGTATACAATTCCCTTTGTCAATCGGTATGTTACTTGCCCGAGATTCGATCGTCGGTATCCCGATACCTTGTTCAATCTCGTTACCGGCAAGTCTCTTTACTCGTTCCGTAACACATCATCCCATGATCAACTCCTTGGTCACATTGTGCACATTATGATGATGTCCTACTGAGTGGGCCCAGAGATACCTCTCCGTTTACACGGAGTGACAAATCCCAGTCTCGATTCGTGCCAACCCAACAGACACTTTCGGAGATGCCTGTAGTGCACCTTTATAGCCACCCAGTTACGTTGTGACGTTTGGTACACCCAAAGCATTCCTACGGTATCCGGGAGTTGCACAATCTCATGGTCTAAGGAAATGATACTTGACATTAGAAAAGCTCTAAGCAAACGAACTACACGATCTTGTGCTAGGCTTAGGATTGGGTCTTGTCCATCACATCATTCTCCTAATGATGTGATCCCGTTATCAACGACATCCAATGTCCATGGTCAGGAAACCGTAACCATCTATTGATCAACGAGCTAGTCAACTAGAGGCTTACTAGGGACATGGTGTTGTCTATGTATCCACACATGTATCTGAGTTTCCTATCAATACAATTCTAGCATGGATAATAAACGATTATCATGAACAAGGAAATATAATAATAACCAATTTATTATTGCCTCTAGGGCATATTTCCAACAATATATCCGGAGCTTCCTCGTCTCCGGAAGCCGCTCTAGGAGCAACCCCGTCCTCTAAAGGAATCTGTTCACCCGTCTCCGGAGTCATTGTCGGCTGTGAGCCGGACAGCCCGGGGCCTGTATTTCCAGCCCCAGAATCCCGGACGGCCGGAGATCCGCCTTCGGGCACGGCCCCTTTTGTCCCCTGATTAAGAGGGACCCTCCACGACGACACTTCAGAGTCATCTGCCTTATTGGGCGAAGAGGTTCGAGGAGGCGTCTCGCTCTCCATCATCTCTGGAAGGAGACTTCCCGAAGAGGAGGATTGCCGAGAAAAACTTTGCGCCGACCTGTAAAAACGCATGAACACGTTACGTATATCTTCGGTTAACGGCAAAGGAGCGGATGCTATCAAAGTACTCCGGATTCACTTACGGTTTGGCCGAGGGCTTGTCCCCTTGTTGAAGCTGTTCAACGGCATCGCTTTCCAAACCCAAGCCGCTCGACGGTGGCATCTTGCCCTTCTTAGAAGACCGCCCCTCCCAATCTTCGGAGGCGGCCCTTTTTCTCCTGCTAGGAGAAGGGATACTGGATCCTTTTTCGCCTCCGTCTTCAGGCGAGGAAAGGTCGATCTCTCTATTACCTCTTGAGCACTGCGTTGGTTTTCCCTTAAAGAGGAAAGGGTGATGCAGCAAAGTAGCATAAGTATTTCCCCCAGTTTTGAGAACCAAGGTATCAATCCAGTAGGAGTCCACGCGCAAGTCCCACGCACCTACACAAACAAACAAGAACCTCGCAACCAACGCGATAAAGGGGTTGTCAATCCCTTCACGGTCACTTACGAGAGTGAGATCCGATAGAGATGATAGGATAATATTTTTGGTATTTTTATGATAAAGATGCAAAGTAAAATAAACGGAAATAGAAATAGCAAAGTGTTGGAAGATTAATATGATGGAGAGTAGACCCGGGGGCCATAGGTTTCACTAGTGGCTTCTCTCAAGATAGCATATGTATTGCGATGGGTAAACAAATTACTGTCGAGCAATTGATAGAATTGAGCATAGTTATGAGAATATCTAGGTATGATCATGTATATAGGCATCACGTCCGCAACAAGTAGACCGCAACGATTCTGCATCTACTACTATTACTCCACACATCGACCGCTATCCAGCATGCATCTAGAGTATTAAGTTCATAAGAACAGAGTAACGCATTAGGCAAGATGACATGATGTAGAGGGATAAACTCATGCAATATGATATAAACCCCATCTTTTTATCCTCGATGGCAACAATACAATACGTGCCTTGCTGCCCCTGCTGTCACTGGGAAAGGACACCGCAAGGTTGAACCCAAAACTAAGCACTTCTCCTATTGCAAGAAAGATCAATCTAGTAGGCCAACCAAACTGATAATTCGAAGAGACTTGCAAAGATAACCAATCATACATAAAAGAATTCAGAGGAGACTTGATCATAACCCACAATTCATCGGATCTCGACAAACACACCGCAAAAGAACATTACATCGAATAGATCTCCACGAGAGAGGGGGAGAACTTTGTATTGAGATCCAAAAAGAGAGAAGAAGCCATCTAGCTAATAACTATGGACCCGAAGGTCTGAGGTAAACTACTCACACATCATCGGAGAGGCTATGGTGTTGATGTAGAAGCCCTCCGTGATCAATGCCCCCTCCGGCAGAGCGCCGGAAAAGGCCCCAAGATGGGATCTCACGGGTACAGAAGGTTGCGTCGGTGGAAATAGGGTTTTGGCTCTGTCTCTGATGTTTTCCGGGTACATGGGTATATATAGGAGGAAGAAGTACGTCGGTGGAGCAACGAGGGGCCCACGAGGGTGGAGGGCGCGCCTAGGGGGGTAGGCGCGCCCCCCTACCTCGTGCTTTCCTCATTCGCTCCTTTGTGTAGACTCCAAGTCCTCTGGATCACGTTCGTTCCGAAAATCACGTTCCCGAAGGTTTCATTCCGTCTGGACTCCATTTGATATTCTTTTTCTGCGAAACAGCGAAACGGGCAAAAAACAGCAATTTGGGCTGGGCCTCCGGTTAATAGGTTAGTCCCAAAAATAATATAAAAGTGTATAATAAAGCCCAATAAACATCCAAAACAGAATATAATATAGCATGGAACAATAAAAAATTATAGATACGTTGGAGACGTATCACTCTCCGGACTCAGTATCCGACTTACCTCTGGAACCAAGGTCCTCTTGGGCCTTCTCACTCTCCTCTTCACCCTCCGGCGCCTGGCACGACGCCGAGGCCAGCATCCTTATTAGCACAGGAGTAGCTGAGTCTTCGGGAAGGGGAGCCGGACACCTAATCCGTTCCACCTTCTTTATCCAGCCCTGAAAAAGGATGATACTGTCGGTATCTTGCCACTGGGTATCTGATTACAAGGTATTCGGCAAACGGATACTTACCGGGGTATCCGGATGGTTACGGTCTAGGCCGACATCTTCAGTGGTGTCCGGCCATTGCCTTCGTTTCCCGAAGAATAACTTCCACATTCCTTCGTGTGTAGTGCCGAAGAAGTGCTGAAGAGCCCGCGGCCCTTCTGGATTGAACTCCCACATGCGGAGTGGCCCTCGCTGGCACGGCAGGGTCCGGCGGACCAGCATTACTTGAACAACGTTGACGATATTGACACCCCTCTCGATGAGGTTTCGGATGCGACTTTGCAAAATCTGCACCTCGTCCATTGATCCCCAGTCCAACCCCTTGTTAATCCACGACGCAAGCTGAGTTGGGGGGATCGAAATACAGGCGCAGCTGCCCACTTGGAGCCACGGGGCTCGGTGACATAGAACCACTCCTGCTGCCACAGATCGGAAGACTTAGCAAAGGATCCTTTCAGCCAAACAGCGCTGGCGAGCTTACTCACAACGACGCCGCGGCACTCTGCCTGCTCCCCCTCTATCACTCGCGGCTCCACATTGAAAGTATTGAGCCACAAACCGAAGTGCGAAGGGGTTTGGAGGAAGGCTTCACACGTGACGATAAACGTCGAGATAAGAAGAATAGAGTCCGGGGCCAGATCGTGAAAGTCTAGCCCGTAATAGAACATGAGCCCTCGGACAAAGGGATTAAGCGCAAACCCTAACCCGCGGAGGAAGTGGGACACGAATACGACCCTCTCGCCGGATCTAGGGGTGGGAATAACCTGCCCCTCAGCGGGAAGCCGATGGAGAATCTCTGCGGTCAGATACCTCGCCGCCCGAAGCTTTACAATGTCACTCTCCGTGACGGAAGAAGCCACCCACCGGCCTTGACGGCTGGATCCGGACATGATTGGAGCTTGCGGTGGCCTAAATCCGGGTGTTGTAACTCGGGGAAGCAAGGGCCGAGGAAGAAGCAAGTGTAAAGAAAAAGACGGGCCAGTGCCCCTATATAAAGGCCGCAAATATCAAGCGTCTCCGCCTGGGCCTCAAAACTTACCTATTCCCACGGAGTTGTACCCAGGTGACGGTTGGGTTGCCCACGTCCGGGTTGATAAGAATCCCTTAAAAAAGAGACACGATCTCCGCTTGGATAAGACATGCCAATGAAACCACGCCTCGAGACGTGGGACGATGGGCCAGCCAAACGGCTCGAAAATAATGGCCATGCAGGCATGATGTCATACTACCCAAAAAGTCGTCAGCAGATGGGACTCGTGAAATATTATATCCTCTGCAATTGTGTATACAGGTCCGGATACTATCATCGCACCCGAAGACTATCTTGGAGTTCGGAAAGGAGGGAACCCGCCTTGCAATGCCGAAGACAATCTGCGTGCCGGACTCCTCGTCATTGAAGCCAGGTTCAGGGGCTACTGAGGGAGTCCTGGACTAAGGGGTCCTCGGGCGTCCGGCCTGTTATCTATGGGCCGGACTGATGGGCTGTGAAGACACGAAGGCCGAAGACCGTACCCGTGTCCGGATTGGACTCTCCTTGGCGTGGAGGGCAAGCTTGGCGATCAACTATGAAGATTCCTTTCTATGTAACCGACTCTATGCAACCCTAGATCTCTCCGGTGTCTATATAAATCAGAGGGCATAGTCCGAACAGAGGATACACATTATCATAGTCATACAAGCTAGACTTCTAGGGTTTAGCCATTACGATCTCGTGGTAGATCAACTCTTGTAATACTCATATTCATCAAGATCAATCAAGCAGGAAGTAGGGTATTACCTCCATAGAGAGGGTCCGAACCTGGGTAAACATCGTGTCCCCCGTCTCCTGTTACCATCGATCCTAGACGCACAGTTCGGGACCCCCTACCCGAGATCCGCCGGTTTTGACACCGACACCCACCACCACAATGCTCTGACGACGACACCTTCAAGAAAGACACGACGCCCGGAGCATTGTCGCCGCCCACTGCCGTTATGGTTTTCAGCCGAGTATCAGTGAGGTGGGAAGAGGTAGGGGAGTACGGTAGACCCGACCGACCGACGTCTCCAAGAAGAAAACCGGCACTCTCGGGCGTCGTTGCCATCGCGGCCGGCCGTAGCCGACCATAGGGCAAGTCTCGAAGCACTCTTTTTTCACCTCCACCAAACGGACCCAAGTTTTTTCACGCAATATTTTAAAACATGAACATTTTTTGGTATTCCAAAAAATATCTCAAAATTTTAAAACAGGTTTCTAAAAGAAAGATAAAGTTCTAAAAGGATAAAAATAAGTTAATGAAAAAATAAAAGAAAAACGAAAAAAACTCTTAGGCATTGTGAGAACCAGGCGACGTCATCACACCCATTGAGCGCCCGTTGGGCCGGCCCAAGCATTCACGGATTCACAAAAATCACTAAAAAAGGTGCAAAAAAGGTTCGATAAATGTTAAATGTGTAGGATTGCCTCGTATTTTGACCAACGCTAGATGGGCGGCCCAAACACGCCCGCGAGGGTAGGGGCACAGCCTCTTTTCTTTTTCACATTTTTGTTTTTGGTTTTTATTTTAATTTTGTTTATGCTTGAAAATATACTAAATAAATATATTTGAAAACATTTTACATAATTGTTTTGAAAATAATGTTAACCAAGCATTTGAAAAAAATATTAAATATGTATAAATAAAATATTTCTCATGTATAAGAAAACTGTCTGCAAAAAATATATAATGTGTGTGTAAAGTTGAACATGTACTTACAAAAAGTTAGTCCAAGCATTTGAAGAAATGTTAAATAAGTATAACATAAATTTTAATCAAGCATTTGAAAAATGTTAAATATATATACAAAAATGTTGACCATGTATTAAAATGTTAAACTTGTATTTGAAAAATGTTAACCAAGTATTTGAAAGAAGGGAAATGTGTATAGAAAAAATGTTGACAATGTATTAAAAAATAATCTTGTATTTAGAAAATATTAATCAATCATTTTAAAAATATTAAATGTTTATAGAAAAAGTGTTAACCGTGTATTAAAAATATTAATATTGATTAATTAATGCTCTACTTATATTAGAAAAATGAATCAGATATACACCAAAAATGTGTATAGAAAATAGTGAAAATGGAGAGAAAACAAAAAAGCCGTTGAAAAACGAGAAAGAACAAAACAAAACCAAAGAAGAAAAGTAAAAAAAGCTGATGAATACTGAGATAGACACAAAGAAGAACGAAGAAAAACAAAGAAAAGAGAAAGAAAATAGAAAACCGAGTGAAATAGAGAAAACCAATGAAAATACAAAGAAAAAAAGAAAACAGAAAAACCACGGAAAACCAGCGGATAACAGGCTCTATTACCTTAAGTTCATTGCCCCCTTCTACCATATCAAAAATCCAACAGTGAGCTAGTGGCTTGTGGTGCAACGCTGCAATTAGCAGACCTGGGTTCAATTTTATATTAAGTGTTCGCTGATGGGCTGGCCTATTACTATGGAATCTCTCGTGGCGTATCTGCACGCTTGATGCGAGCAATGTATTTTTTTAAAAACACAACCCCTTTATTATGAAGGGGTATGAAGAGATCTCCTCCGTTGATGTGTTTAGAGGGATCTACTGAAACACAAGTGTATAAAAGTCACATCGTTAGAAACTCCTTTCACATATGAATCCTACGATATGCTTTGTGTAATAGGCATGTCATGTATTATTTCTATAACTCGAAAAACGTATTAGGCCCTATATATATGGATGAAGGGAGTAATTTCGATCACATGACAATTCAGCACCTACTTACCATGCTACGAGGGCACATCTACATCTCCCATTTCAGTGTCAAAAGGACGTCTTATATTTTGGAGAGAGTAAGTTTTATCCACATGACAATTCATACACCTACTTACCATGCTACGAGGGCACATCTACATTTCCCCTTTTCTGTTTCCTTTTTGTGAAATATGCAACCAACCCTAGATGGGCCGCCCAAACACACGCGCGAGGGTAGGGGCACAACCTCCTTTTTTTCAAGTTTTTGTTTTTATTTTAATTTTAATTTTTTTTATGATTGAAAATATTTTAAATAAATATATTTAAAAACATTTTACATAATTGTTTTGAAAAGAATGTTAACCAAGCATTTGAAAAAATATTAAATATGTATAAAGAAAATATTTCTCATGTATACAAAAAATATATAATGTGTGTGTAAAGTTGAACATGTATTAAAAAAAACTTAGTCCAAGCATTTGAGAAAGTGTTGAACAAGTATATCATAAATTTTAATCAAGCTTTTGAAAAATGTTAAATGTATATACAAAAATGTTACCATGTATTAAAATGTTAAACTTGTATTTGAAAAATATTAACCAAGTATTTGAAAGAAGCAAAATGTGTATAGAAAACTTGTTGACAATGTACTAAAAAAAGTTAATCTTGTATTTAGAAACTATTCATCAATCATTTGAAAAATATTAGATGTTTATAAAAAAGTGTTAATCATGTATTAAAAATATTAATCTTGATTAAATAATGCTCAACCTGTATTAGAAAATTGAATCAGATATATACCAAAAATGTGTGTAGAAAACAGTGAAAACAGAGAGGGAAAAAAGCCGTTGAAAAACGAGAAAGAACCAAACAAACCCGAAGAAGAAAAGTAAAAAAGGCCGATGAAAACTGAGATAGAAACAAAGAAAAACGAAGAAAAACAAAGAAAAGAGAAAGAAAATAAAAACCCAGTAAAAATAGAAAAAACGGTGAAAATACAAAGAAAAAATGAAAACAGAAGAAACACGGAAAACCAGCGGATAACCGGTTCTATTACCTTAAGTTCATCGCCCCCTTCTACCACATCAAAAATCCAACAGTGAGCTGGTGGCTTGAGGTGCAACGTTGCAACTATCAGGCCTGGGTTCGATTTCATATTAAGTATTCGCTGATGGGCCGGCCTATTACTGTGGAATCTCTCGTGGCGTATCTACACGCTTGATGCGAGCAATGTATTTTTTAAAAACACCACCCCTTTATTATGAAGGGGGATGGAGAGATCTCCACCGTTAATGTGTTTAGGGGGTCTACCGAAACACAAGTGTATAAAAATTGTATCATTAGAAACTCCTTTCACATACGAATCCTATGATATGCTTTGTGTAATACGCATGTCATGTATTATTTCTCTAACTCGAAAAACGTATTAGGCCCTATATATATATGGATGAAGGGAGTAAGTTCAATCCACATGACAATTCAAGCACCTACGTACCGTGCTACGAGGGCACATCTACATCTCCCATATCAGTGTCAAAAGGACGTCTTATATTTTGGTCTGGGTAAGTTTGATCCACATGACAATTCATACACCTACTTACCGTGCTACGAGGGCACATCTACATTTCCTCTTTTCCGTTTCTTTTTTGTGAAATATACACATCTATTTAGCACATGCAAAGTAAAGATGGCCGGAGATAAACCCGTGAATCTACTGAAACACATACACATTTTATCCATGTTAACTCGGGTTGTGTGCTACATAACTCTACCATTATCCTGCTAAAAGGTGATGCTCAAACCTACAGATGTCTACCATCATGAAGTTAAGATTATATTTATTTTTTATTTCAAAGGTTAAGATAAGAAGACATTAGAGGCATGATAATACACAAACAAGGGACAATTCTATGTTTAAAAAATATGAACCTTGTTTCTACACATAATTTCATTGCAACTATTGTTTTCCATAGTAGCTTGCCAGTTGGAATTGAGATAAGTACACAATGATTTAATATTTTTGCAGGACACATATGGTCTTTTGTTGGTTAATTAAAATTAAGACAAATCCCTTCTCATTCTTAGATGTCTTATTTTTGTCCATGTTTGGGGATATTAATGTTGGTTGGAGGTATTGGGAGTGAGATCAGAGATGAAAAATCCTCTTCAAATGTATGTGTGCCGAATCAAGTCGATGCCTGCATTCGCCCTTGCTGGCGGGTGGGCCTACAGACTGAGCTATGGTTAGCGGGAGGGTGCGTGCCGAGCCCCGGTGCCTATTGGGCGTGCTTGCGGGTTGAGGTGTGGGGTTGCGGAGGAGGTCTCCATGAGCGGCCGTTGTATTTTGGTCACGCTTATTTGTGTAAGGTGGTGTTATCACCTGATTATGGTCGTCGGTTCCCTCTTTACGCATGCAACATGGTTCAAGTCCACATGAATCCGTCTGTGCCAAACGCAACTATAGTGGGCGTAAACCGCGCCTTACCATCTAGTTCAATTCCATGCAACTCAATGATGAGATGAGAGATCTCTAGTGCATTTCATACTGCAGAACACATTTCTAGCACAATCAGTGTTAGTTTCTCCACAAACTAGTAACAGATTAATACGGTTAATACCAGGAATCATGGTGCATGCTTCGTGGTGATGTTTATCGTAGCGGACAAATTAGGAATTCTTTCTTGGTCATTGGGACCCGTGGATAATTTACAGTACTATTTAGGGATAGATCATACCTATTTTTTATCCCCTCGAACAAATGGAAATGATTGAAGTTTTTCTATTTGGAATTGTCTTAGGCCTAATTGCTATTACTTTAGCGGGATTATTTGTGAATGCGTATTTGCAATACAAGCGTGGGGATCAATTGGATCTTTGATTGAGTCATTTTTATTTTTTGGTTGACCTCTCTGGTCTGGAGGAGGTCAAATTGGAGTTACACTTCAATTTTGTTAAGTTATTTTCCTCTGCTTCGACATAAGATAGAAGGAATCACGCTCTTAGGATTTGAAAGAAAGGTAGAATAGGGCTAAATAATTTAATACCCTATAAGACAATTTACCCGGTCATGAATTGGGTGAAAACTCTTATCATTTGGGCACATAGCACGATCTCGTAGCGTGCCATCACAAATTGTTGAAGCCCAACAACCCATGAATTATAAAGCAGTCTGCCAGGTGAAACAGTCCAGCTATCACCGGTGCGACGGAGGCCCCTACTCCTCCTGTAGACACGTCTTCAGGGCAGTACAAATGCAGTCTGTAGGAGGATAGTAAGCCGACAAACTCGTAGAATTCATCATGAGAGGTGTAATGCTCAAATAGCATCGCTTAAGTTTGCTCCACTTGTCGATCCTCAGCCTCTTCTATACGATTGCACAAAAGCAATATCTAACCTGATACCTCTCAATCCTCAAGGTACTTGTTTCTTCCCCACGATTTATGATAGTGTTGTCTTACGAAACTCATCTGGCCTGAATTCTCAAAATGTGTGGACATTTCTTGGCTTGTATATTTATACATGTGAATGATGGGAGAAAATCGCACCTATATTCAGTTATCGTGAGACGATCATGATAATTAATGAATTCAATGCTTGGTTGGTCTTCTATGCTACTGCATATTTAATATTGAGTGCTACACTAGTACTGATGCATATATCCAATACTTACTTACACATCATCTAACGCTGATGTCAGATTACAACGCATGCACAATTCAAGGACTTAATTACACATCTGTCTAACATCATTATAAGATATTCATATTGAAATCTTGAGCAATTGGCCTGATCTCCCCTTTATGAATAAAACTATATAAACGTCATGAAGCACACATTAATTTACTTAATGAAGGATGTCAATACATCCTAGAGGAGCAACCGCTTACCTTAACAGTCTATGTCAATCACATGTGCATTTACCGATAGCCAACTATAGGTAAATAAATTGCCACCCTAATATCGAAAATAATACTTGCTTACATAGTTTCCCATGCATATCAAACATTTATGCTAGCTCATATATTTAGGCTAAGGAGTTTGCCTTCACCAATTCACGTGTTTGCCTTCTTAACCACAAGTCATTCACATCGTCGGGAATTGCTCCCTGGATTGGAGTCATGGGTTATTGTCGTTGACATGATGAACAAGATGTGGCGACGGGTCTCCAACTTTGGAGACACAACAAGAAACTGCTTCATTACTGATGCCTATATGCATAGCACCATCTTTGGGCAGCTCAAAGTTTATGGTATGGCAAGAGACTACAGGGAGAATACCACGAACTGTTTAAAAATGCTAAGTGGTTACTTGAAAAATAAGAGTTCCATTGATGGCTTGCATTACTTAATTTGTGTTTACTAAATTGTACTGTTTAGTAGCAAAGTTCATCCAGGATGCATGGGTGTCAACTTGCTAACTTAAATTTGTTTTCAGATGGTATTATACTATTGGCTACATTAGTATTACAACCTAAATAAAATGGTTCAAAAAACATCAATAGAGTGACATATTTTTTGTAATTCATAGAGATGTTCCAATGCATGTGTAATCTAATTAATAATTGCTTAATTAGTTCTTAAGGGCTAGTTTTATAAGACTCTTTGCTTGTACCGTGGGGAAGATGTATTTCCATTATGGTCTTGTTATTTGTTTGGTTACCTGAAATCTCATTTACTTTGAAAGAAAAGAGCGCCTTGCAGAACTATTTTTTGTAAGAAATAAATTACGTTAATTCATCAAGTGGAGCCTCACAAATGCGTGCTTAAGTTTTTCTACACAATGCCGATAAGAAATAACTGACATCTAAGCATCACGCTCAGCCAAAATCACCTCAGTGTGAGTAGACAGATGCAAAGACATAAAGTGAACGGTATGATTCTTGGCCTATATACGTACAACAGTTCCGAATCTCAAAATGTGTATAAATTTCTTGGCCTATATATTTTACCAGTGAGTGAATGGACCAGATCACACATATATTCAGTGTTCATGCTCATGATAATTTATGAATATCACAATTTGTGTAGATGCATGCATTTCAATGATTGGGTTTTTTCAGTCTTTGGTTGATCTTTTGTTTTAAGTAATATACTATTGTGTCTATTTGACAGGAAAAAACGAGAACTTTTTTAGAATGAGCACACATGATATATCCAGGACATATTTACAGTCGATTGCAACACGCATGTATGTAGGACTTTATTGCACATCAATCTAACGTAGTTATCTGGTATTCATACTGAAATCGTGAACAGCAGGTCTTACCTCTCCAATTTGGTTAAAATTATACAAATGAAATGGATCAGGCAAGGATTTATTTAATCATGCATGCCAGGAAGCAACTTCTTACCTTAACATGATGCTTAGGATAACACGCAAGAAGTTTGCTATTCTTCTAGGACAGGGAGCAAAGGAAAGAAGACGCGTGGTGATTTTGATAGACCAAGTATCGGTATTGGATCATGTTTAATATGTTTTTTTTAGAAAAGGAGGAAGACCCCCGGCCTCTGCATCTGGACGATGCATGCAGTCACTTTATTAATTATTCACAAAAGTCCTTACAAAGAAATACAACAGTAAGTCTGAAGCCACCGTCTAGGCAACATCTGTCGCTACTCCTATCCAGTTGATAAAGGGATGCTGATAGTCCAGGCCTAATACCACAGACCTCGCAGCCAAGCCTAACATCTAAGACCTAAGACCCCAACCTAGCCACTTGCCGGGTCTGGGGCACACACTGGTCCGGCGTGCTCTCAGAGGCCGCCGCCGCCAACTGCCACCGCTCCATCTTCAGAACCGTACTGATGCATCAACCTTGCTCGGTCTAGCTATCGTCGACGCCACCACGGCGCCCAACGGCACCTCCTTCCTGCGCGCAAACAGCTGAGCACGTCGCGGTCGCCACTGATACACCTCAGCACCATGCTGCCAAGTACCATCAGCCGACACAGCTTGAAGTCTTTGGAAGATCTGTCAAGCGTAGCACCTGCCGACCAGGCATGACAAAGCGTAGCACCTATCAGTCAGGCATGACTTGACATCTCCACCGAAGCTCCGTGCAAGACGAAGCCGCGCCACCTCCTGCCTCTGACTTCCAGCGTTGCTCCACAAACGATGCTCCCAAGAGAGAAACAACACCGCACTGTCGCCATTGTCCGATCTGGAACACCAGATCCTAGGGTTTCCCCCGGAGCAGCACGAGTGGGTCGACAGTAGTTACACGACGATGCCTCCATCAAGGTAACGGCATAGAATGCCGCCTTCGCCTGCCGTCGGCTCGGTTTTCACCGGCAACCATGTCTCCCCAACTCGCTGCCGGGACTAGATGATGGATCTCGAGATCCGATCACCAAGCCTCTGGCCGGCCATCTCTGACGAAGAAGATGACCACCACCACTGGCCAGCGAGACGACGCGAGATGAAGTAGGGCGATGCCAGCGTGCGTCCTGGCCAGCACCACCGGCGCTAGGCCCGTCCGGGACCACGCCCCATGGCCGAGGGCAACGGCAAGCGCTGCCATGACGGGGACGCAGACCCGAAGCCCAGATCCGGCCCACCCACGCGCCGCCAAGTGGCCACCACCAAGCGCCGTTCAGGGGCAGCCCCGCCCACATGAGGGACGCCGCCCCACGGGCAGCAGGCGCCAGCCACCGGCGGAACACCGCCGCGCGCCACCGGCCGCCGCGAGATCTACGCGAGGCAATGGCGAAACGACGAGGACGCCCCGCCGTCACCTTCCCTGGGGACCACGCGGGCTTCACCGGTGTCCCCTCCGGCGGCGGCGAAGCGGTTGAGGAGTGGGGAGGGGCGGCTGGCGGCGCGGTTAGGGTTACAGATGCAGATAAGATACCGCACCCCTATCATGTTTAATATGTATGCTTCAAACTAAGACATTGAATTATTATTAATTACTCCCTCCGTCCTAAAATGTAAGACCATAGTGTAAAAAATGATCTTACATTTTTGGATGGAGGGAGTACGTTCTTTGGACCAAGGAATAAAGTAGAAAAATATTACCTGCTTCATTTCAGTCCTGTGGGAGCTCTCAAGCATGTCGGAAATGTTGATACAGTTAATAATTTAATTTCATGCAACTCAAGGTCAAGGATGTGATGAGTGATTTCTAGTGCATTTCAGACTGCACAACAAATTTACATTTTTGAAACAATCATGATGAATTGATGACACCGATGCCAGTTTCTCCCCAATTTTTTTTCGCAAATACGCAAAGCTTGCGTATCATTCATTAATAGAGAGGAAAGCAATGTTACAAGAGAATTGGGGTGGGAGCACTAGGGCACTACGTACACAAGATTGGCGAAGTTTCTCCCCAAATTATGGGAGCTTTTATACTAACATGGTTGCCAAACTTGAATCAGCCAGGAGCTCGTGAGTGCAGGCTTCATGGTGATCTGTATCCTAGTGAGCTGATCAGCAATAAAGGTAGTAGATGTTACTGGTCTGGCAAAATTGCCGGCTATGAGTCCTCACGTTTTCTTCGGTGTGGTTTACTTAACATGCTCTGATGTGTTGTTAAAAGCAAGGAGGGAAGGTGTCGTCGAGAGCCTGAGAAGACCGGCATGCCTACAGCTGATTGCGCCTCCATTAGAATTTTCTACTCTGACCTGTTTCACAATTTTGGTGAGGCCACCAGCAACGCCCAGTTGTTGTACTCAGACGGAAAAATAAATACAAGCAAGAAACCAATTTCCGCTCAAACCGATGAAAAGAAAGGGGAAATATTGAAATATTTTAATACCCCGCAAAACAAACTACCTAGTCGTCAACTGGGTAAAAACTTGTGTTCATGGTTCGGCCGAGTACGAACTCGCGCCATGTCATTACAAATCGGTTCGTTTGGTAAAGCCCAACGACCTATGAAATGGAAAAACAGGCTGCTGCCGCGGAAAAAAAATATATGTATCACAGGTGCGGCCGAAGCCCTACTCCCTCTAGTCACATCTTCAAGACCGTGCAAAAGCAGGTAAGAGGGCAGCTGTGGGACTACAAACTTGCAGCATTCGTCATTTGACGTGTAGTGCTCCTCTATGCCATTACCATAAAGCAACATTTGTCCTGATACCTCTCAAGCCTATGTTCCATGTTGTATTGGTGTCTTAGTAAACTCACTTGGCCGGAATTATCAAATATGTGTACACGTCTTGGATTGTATATTTATACATGTGAATGACTGGAGCAAATCGCAGTGCCAACCAATCATAATAATTAATGAATTCAATGTTTGGTTGGCCTTGTATGTTGCTCCATGTTTAATACCAAGTGATATACTAGTATGTCCATTTGATAGAAAAATGAGAGAAATTTTGTCCAGAACTTATTTACATATAGACCTAACATTATTGTCAGATTACAACACATGCATATTTGCAGGAGTTGATTGTAGATGGATCTAACATTGTTATCAGCCTACCTCTCCGCTATGAACAAGACTACATAAATGACATGGATCATGAAAGGGTGTACTCAATCAAGCATGCCAATACATCACAGAGCAGCAACTACTTACGGTAACAGACTGTGTCAATCCCATATGCAATCGCCATTAGCCGACTATAGGTGAAACAATTATCACCCACACATAGATAGTCGGATTCAGTTACTTAATTTCCCATGCATTCAGAGATTCAGCTCGTATATCCAGGCTAACGGAGATTAAGACAATAGTAGGATGTTATTATAATCAGATCATGCAAGAACCAATGGTGTCTTGAATTCACATATTATTATCGGCATCATCTCCAAAATACATACATGGTTCCACCCGCGATAGATATAACCAGGATCGGAAATTAAGAACCACATAAGTTGGATAGTTTGTAACCTCAGGCTCAGATCACCGGAAGCAGCTCTTGTACCTGCAACACAAGGAAGCAGCCAGCAAGCAAAAACCAATTAGTCCATCGGCTAACCAACCAGAGATAATTCAACTGCCACAAGAGAAACATTTCGTTATCTTGTTATTACCTCCTTTCTCCTATGTCTGCCTTCTGTTTTGGCCTGTAATTACTGTCTAAGCAGGCCACCACCTTTGCTGCAGCCAATCATTTTATCCAAGCGGGTCTTGAAACTAATATTGACTTCATACTGAGCCCCCAATACACGAAGCCGTTTTAACCAAAAGAACTTCTTGGCCAGCTCATGTGTCTCTGCCTTTTTAACCACAAATACTTTCTTCACGTGCGTTGAGAATTGCTCCCTGGATTTCTTATCAATATGAGGTGATCGTAACACGGTGTATAAGGCCCGTGATTCAGGCAACCCAATCTTGTGCGTGTAAGGCTCAAGCCCCTTCAGATTGTGATTTTGGTTATTGAAAGATTTCATCGCTATGCGTATCTTGGCAGGCAGGTTCTGGGAGTGCATCCTACTTGGGTATATACCTTCCTTGGTCTCCTCAATAGGCTTGTGAAGCTACAATGATAAACAAACTTGATATTGTTAATTACAAGAAAATAAGTAGCAAATGTGTTCTCAACTTTTCTTCTCAGCAATAAGACTTCTAGCCTTTTTCTAATCTATTTCCTTTCCTATAGCGAAATATATGTAGTGACATAATCCATTACCAGTCATGAGAAAATCTAGAAATTCCATAGACATACTTCATTTTTTTGTTAATTACTCTACATACGTTTAAAAATTTCAAGTCTAAATACAACCTGTGAAGAAAAAGACAAACATCATCAGGGATAATTCTGAAAAGGCCATCAGAATTCTCTTTTTTCATACTCCTAACATAGACCGTGTTTAAACTTGAAATTTTTATCACAGATAGAACAAGTTTAGAGTTAAATGTACATCTGTTTCAGAAGTTCTTGTAACTTTTGATAGTAGATTGCATGAAGATCGCCCAATAGGCCTAGTCATACCCAATCCGTCTCCATCTTGTTATCATAATTGATCGTACAAATTCCAATTCGCAAAACGCCTACTTTTTTTCAGTTTAAGTGGCCTCTGGGTGATATCGCTCTAAGAGTATATGGCAGGAGCTGTGCTGTTTAAGATGTTTGCAGAGATGAAAATTGTGGCCATGTGCAAATGGGCCATATGCTAATGCCATGGGTTTCGATGAGTTTCTTTATGCCAAATTAATGCCCGATAGGCAGCATATAAACATGTCTGCATAGCATCATGAGTCGGCATAGTGCAGATCTCCACCAGAATCAACTGCCATTCATTTGTCACCTAAAACTGACCTGTCTATCCACAGACACATTTCACGCGCTAGAGTAACGAACGGCGACGCGGCCGCACAGATCAAAAGATACAGCAGAATAACACTACTCGCATCAAGAACATGAGGGAGGGTGGGATCCGAGAGGGAAGCCAAACCTGTTTGGCATCGGAGCCGAGACGGCGCACGGTCGCCGGCCGCTGCACGAGCCTCGTCAGGTCCGGGTGTTTCCTCTTCCATAGCCCCGACACGAACCTGTAGGCGCCTGCGAACCACGAGTTCGTCGGAAACGGGGGCGTAAGAGTCCGCGCGAGAATGCTAACCGGCGAGATCGCGGAAGAGGGGGAGGAGCTGGTAGAAGGAGGCGCTCACCCATGGCGGCGGGTGTCTCCGGCGGCGGCGAGGTGAAGTTTGGAGATGGGCAAAATGGTGGCAGTCGGATGGGCTAGGGCTCTGGAATGGTTGGGCATCTGCGGGTCACGAGCACTCTCATGGGCCGGGAAAGCGGCTTTTCAATATCACATGGGCCAGACGTCCGAGCACGTTGTTTATCTTATGGGCTTTTTTCCGAAATCACTAATTGAGTAGTACTCATTGCAAAGATCCGAGCATGTTGTTTATCTTATGGGTTTTTTCCGAAATCACTAATTGAGTAGTACTCATTGCAAAGATCACTTTCACCTTTTCAGGTTGTGACAAGTGCCGCGCTGCATGTGCGCCACTTGTCGCAACTCTTTTCGTAGGTCCGTTTATTCAAAACGGTTTATCTCTTAAACCGTGTGTCCAAATCTAGAATCGTTTTCATCGTTGGATTCCTCGCGTCGAGATCTTCAAAACTAGATTCCATGTTTTAAAAAAACGGACGAAAAAACCGAACAAGGAGCATGGGTTTTTTCCTTTCTGAAAGAGGCACGTTCGTGCCTCTCACGAAATCACAACTGTGACTCTCGCAAAAGCAAAACCGTGCCTCTCGCAGAAGGAAAAAAACATGTTTTTTTGTTTCCGAGGAGGCACGGCCGCGCCTCTCGTGAAAGCACAACCATGCCTCTCGCGGAAGCAAAACCGTGCCTTTCGCGAAAGAAAAAACACAGAAAACACATTTTTTTCCGTTTCCGAGAGGCACGACCGTGCCTCTCGCGAAAGCACAACCGTGTCTCTCGCGAAAGCAAAACCGTGCCTCTCACAAAAGGGAAAAAACAGAAAACGTGTTTTTTTCTGTTTCCGAGAGGCACAGCCGTGACTCTCGCGAATGCAAAACCTTGCCTCTCGCGGAAGCAAAACCGTGATTCTCGCGGAAGAAAAAAAAGAAAACACGTTTTTTTTTCAAATTCTTTTATCCAAAAGCTAAGGAAGCGCCAGAACGTCGAAAAAAACCCCCAAAAAATCGTTTAAAAAGCCGAAAACGCGTGTGAAAAAAAATCCGAAGGAAGCGCCCAGAGCGCGACACGTGCGGGTGGTGAGAGCGCCAAGTGATGCTGATCATTGTGAGGCTCCCGAAGATGCGCTCGTCAACTAGTCATGCTCGCTTTTTTTCCTTGTATAAGAAATACAAAACGCATACTTACCCCTATGAGCATCAGAGACTGTGCCGGCACATATTGAGATTGACGAAATGAACATCATTGAGAAGTCTAAAATATATCCAAGAAAATGTGAGGATATATGTCAAGTCTAGAAGCTTGAACCTGGGTGGATTGGTTTCACCATATAAGAATTATAATCATCTGAGCTACGCTTCGTTCGATGTCTTTTTATGTTCTTATACAAGCTCATTTGCTCAAATTGAAAAACTAGTAGAACGGTCGGATTGCTCTTACTCAAATTTTTTTAAATGTGTGGACGGCAAGCCTATCCTATTTAATGGATCCATCACGTGCACTTCCTTTACCTTCTAGAGACCTGCGGTTTTTTTTTTACTTTTACTCCCCTCATATTTACTTTTTTTGCTAATTCAGTAGCATTTTTCATTTTCTTTTGGAATGAACCTCTATTTTGTATTGGAAAGCTATATATTAAGCGGGAATGTTAGGTTGTCTATAATGTTCTATAACTTTTTTGATAGAACTATTAAGTCTCTAGTCTACAGTTAATTTCCCTTTGCCAAAGTTTGCACAATTTGTTTATCCACTTCCTTCTCTATGAGGTTGTGTTTTCTGGGGCAAATAGTGAGCTTTATTAGACATCAAATAGGGGATTAAATTCTTGGTGCAGAAGATTCAATACATATGTTTGTGGTTGAAGCCTCCACACCACAAATCGATAGTCGTTCATCGCATCACAACTAATTCACGAGGAAAATAGTACAACACCTCTTTATCATCGAAACACACACTTCTCGCATATGCTCCATTGCTGCCTTAATCTCCATGAACAGGTAAGCCCACTTTGATGTATCGTGGAATGTCGCAGTCACCGCTTCAACTAGAAGAGAGCACTCATATTCTATTATCACCGGAACGTGGATACATTTAACTGCCTACTTGGCACCTTCATGTAACTCAAGGCTATCAACACCCATTGTGGCAATTCAAGGCCCTCGATGCGACTGCATTAAAGTGTTATTCCTCCTGATACCTCTCAAGCCTCAAGGTTCTTGGTTCTCTCCCTGTCCCTCTATGCAATAGTTGTGTCTTACCAAAGTGGTCTGACCCCTATTCTCAAAATATGTATACATTCTTGGTTTGTATATTTATATAGGTGAATGGATGGATCAAATCTTACTGTTATTCGAGGATTGTGATATGGGTGTGCATGCATTTCAATGCTTGGTTGGTACGGAATGCTACTCCATATTTAATACCAACTTACGAAGTGATATATTAGTATATCTATTTGATAGAAAAAGAGAAATCTCAAAGTCCAAACACATAACACATGCCCATATCCAGAACATACTTATACATCGATCTAACATTGTTGCGAGATAACACATCTACATGGCTCAGAGTTTGGGCCAACTTTAAAGCCTTGGTTTCGCGAGACCTTTTGTGTGTGGCACAAAGAGACATGTTTTTCCATTTTCAAGGTTTTTCACACCTTCTACCACACCACTATCATAATTTGGACCTCTAGAGTCAGCACCCCCAAGTGATGCGCACCATCGATAAGCTCACATGGTCACCAATCACCAACTTTTGTTTGTTTTCTTAATTTTCATTTTAAACATGTTTTCCCAGGAAAATAATTTGTTTGATGTTGTGGTATTTTTCCAATCTAACATTTGGCATAAAAACATCATGAGTTGTGCTTCGATACCCCCCCCCCTTCAGCATATTAGCTTTTGATGCATCAAAGAGTTACTTTAAAATCCTATTACCATATTAGCTTGCACATCAAGCATATTGAGTAGATTGATTTGGATTTAAAAAGACTACATTATCCTTTTTAATTGAAGGGGTGCCTTGCAATATCCACCTTTAATATGCATAGGATAGGGGTGCAGAGCGGCGCCCGATCTGCCCCGCTTCCAAGTCAAAGTATATCAGGTCTGTTATAATTTTCCGGTTCAGATTTAGTTCAGTTTGAACTAATCTGCCGATTTTGCGGGCTTATGCGGGATGCCCGCACCCCTAGCATAGGAAATTTGTAAACTTCTCTTGGGGGGGGGGGGGGGGTTGTCCCATGCTCAACTGTCTCGTCATCGTGGTCGAGGGGAAAACACACGATGGACAAAGATGTGAATCATATGCGATAAAACTAGCAAAATGAAGGGAAAGAAGAAACATTGTTGCCAAACACAATATAAATCACAGTTGTTTTGCTTTGTAACTCCTAGGTCGGAGATTACCAAGAAACTGCCCACACGCTAACAACAACTACCGAATGGTGAGTTGGAGTGGAACCTAGTCTTCTATGCGACACCTCCAACAAGGAATATGTACCCTATCATCTTGCATCATCAACGGCAGATTTAACCAGTAAGGCAGAGTGTTGGGTTTTCCTCCAAGCAGTATGTAACATCAATGTGTAACAGTGCACCACAACAATATAATCAGGCAGGGAACACTGCATAATATCATTGTCGGCGGGTCCAAATAGCTAGGCCTAGGTTTTTGCCTTGGATAGTTGATACAGAAGATGGCGAGTGAGCTCTCGAGACGCCATTCTAATCCGATCTAGATAGCCATGCCTAGATTTTTCACCCTAGATAATCGATACATAAGCTACCCATTGAGCCCTCAATACGCCACCATTGCCGGATCTGGTCAATGACTATACAACCAAGTCGTGTTTCGGCACCATCGCGACTGATCATCATTACCACCACCACTCCTAAGATCTGCCTAACGGATCAATGTCGTCCGCCAGTGGTGGAGACATAACATTAGCATCTTCTGGAACTTTTCTGGAACGAATCCACTTTTCTAGGAAGATGGAACATTTTGGATCATCTAGAAAGCGGAGAGCTTTGGTTCCATTCAAATAGAAAAGATGACCGCGAGGATATAGCCCGGAGACGACGAACAAAAATGCGTCTCGAGCACAGGTTGAGGTTCGTCCTCAATGGGAAAATGGAGCACCTAACAACGCATCTTAGGTGTCATGTAATGTTAGCATGGGCCAAATTGTCCAAATCTATCTAATTATCTCGCACATTCAGAGGATTAGCAACAAGATATACATGCGTTTGTGAGAGAATGGGAGCTACAACCCCAGCCAGACCCCCTGCCTCCGCTCTTGGTAGAGCCAGCTACTACCAAACGGCTACTGTGAAAAGACGGTGGACGACGACGGAAGTAGACACCTAAGCAACTGCTAAAACGGCATCCCAAAGGGTTTTGGGAGACCACCATTGAATCCTTACAAGAAGGCCGAACACCACATCGTCTTGGATAGTCGCCCCACACACAATGCCTCAAGAGGAGAGGCGGCCATGACGGCGTGCGGCAGAACGAGGAAGGAGATCGAGTCGCTGTCGATGGCAGGAAGGCGGCTTCTGGAAAAAGGGGGAACAAGGTTTTCCAACGTATGAAAAGCTTAGTCCCTGGTCACAAACGTGCATGTTGTATCACATGTTGAACTTTCTCCTTGGCACGCGCGTGTGATTAACCTCTTGATTTGAGCAACAAGCACAGGTGATCACAACTCACAGCTAGTAAAAACAAGTGTTACAAGTAGCACGACAAAGCGAGTGAGGGAAGATGGATGTGGAAGTTCTAGCGAGCGCTTTATACCAAACCTGCGGTGGCGGGCGATGAAACACACCTCCCATCTAGCGAACCAGCGATCGTCGTCTCTAACTGAATGCTCAATTGAGGTTGTGTACAACAACCTTAACAACACAAGCCTGGGTTGGGCCTACCCCCATCTCTAGAGTATCCGCGAAGACAATATTAGTTATTCTTCCTCTACCAATATCCAAAATTTTACAACTATGCCCCATAGATAGTTTGATTTTTGATAGCAACAAATAATTAATTTTAAGATGAATTGTTTCGATGGTAAGCCTACCCTTTTTAGTGGATTCAATACGTGCACTTCCTTTGCCTCTGAGACGACCGGCAATGTTTTTACTTTTACTCCCTCGTATATGCTATTTTTAGTTAATTCAGTGGCACTTTTCATTGCATGCTGCAGTGAACCTCTATTTTCTATTGGAAAGCTATATCTTACGTAGGAATGTTAGGCTATATTTTAGGTTCTTTAACTTTTTTGATAGAGCTATCAAGTCTCTGATCTACAGTTTTTTTTCCATTGCTAATGTTTGCACAATTTGTTTACCCACTTTCTTTTCTATGTGATTGTGTCTTCTGGGGTAAAGTGATAGCTTTAGTAGGCATCAAATAGGGGATTACATTCGTTGTGCAGAAGATTCAAAACATATGTTTGTGGTTGAAGCCTCAACACCACAAATCGACAGTCGTTCCTCGCATCACAACTAATTTATAAGGAAAAATAATACAATAACTCGTTATCGTCGAAACATACACTCGCCGCATATGCTCCATTGCTGCCTTAATCTCCATGAATAGGTAAGCCCACTTTGCTGTATCGTGGAATGTCACAGTCACCACTTCAACTAGAAAAGAGCACTCATATTCTATTATCACCGAAATGTGCATACATTCAGAGGCGGACCACGAAAAAAAATTTAGGTGGGGTGAAGTCTCACTAAGATTTTTCTTTATGCAAATCAAAGGAATGAAATTGTACACTACAAATAAATAACCAAATACAATGAAATTGTAGACATGTTTCAATAGGAAAACTATCTAAAACATACCGATAATGAAGCATTTAATGGCGTCGGGAAGACCCAGGTAATGGCAGTGCCCTACCCTCCTTCTGAAAATCTTCCTTAATTTTACCAAGATCAATACTTTTGAAGATCTCTCGCTCAATGTAACACACCATCAAGTCATTAAGCCAGCCATCAGACATCCTGCTGCGCAACTCAGTCTTGATGATTTTCATTGATGAGAAGGCTCTTTCAACTGTTGATGTCGCTACCAGTAGTAGCAATGCCAACTCAATGAGGCGATAAACAACAGGAAACATGACATGCCTTTCAAGTTCAACCATCTTTTTAGCTAGACTTGCAATATCATGACAAGCTCTAAAGTCTTCAATTCTTCTCATATGGATAATGAATAGCTCTAGGTTATCAACTATATGTTCACGTTCGTAATCTGAGAAATCCTCATGATAAATCTCTGTGAGTCTAGCAAGCTTATTCACATTGAACCTAGAAAAGGAGTTTCTTGGGTCAAGACAAGAGAAGTTCTGGAGCAGCTCCGAAGATACCTCATTAAAACGATGATCAAACTCTGTGGTGATGGAGTCTATGGCAGCATAGAAGGTGTCCACGCGGAAAAAATGATCAGCCGTGACATTGTTTCGTCCACCTTTTCTTGATTTCCCCACTTTGTAAAGATGTCATCCATATTTGGTATCGGAATGTCGTTTTTGGTGCAAAAGGCTTTGACATCTTCCAAGAGTGGCTCCCAACCATTATTTCTCCAGTTGATCAAACGTGTTCTCACATCTGTAACCAATGACATTGCCTGAAATGAGACAATTACAATTTTAGACAATGTTTACATGAACAAAATATATCGAGCAGACTAGATACATATAGCATGATGCATCACATACCTGAACAACATTTTGATCCTTCTTTTGCAATAGAAGAGACAAATCATTTGTCATGCGAAGGATTTTTAGCATCATCTTCAAGATGAACACAAAGCTAAAAGTCTCCATTTGATGAACCAAACGTCCCGCCCTACATGGAACACGCACATCATCCTCAACAATGCCCAAAACCTCTATGACTGCATCCCACATTGATTCAATGCGAGATAAGGTTGTGTAATGAGAGCCCCATCTTGTATCTCCAGGTCTGACCAAGGATGTTTCTTGATTTTTCCCTCTTCCCATTGGCATCTCACCACTCTTAATCTTATTCAAAAGAACCTCTTTTTGCTTGTCAAGCAATTTATCCTTCCTCTTGCAAGATGAAGTACTGAGATTAGCAATCATGGTCACATATTCAAAAAAATCCTCAACACCCTTGCAGCATCTCGAAACAGCAACAACTACCAACTGCAGTTGGTGGGCAAAGCAATGGATATAGAAAGCATATGGGTTCTCATCTCGAATTAACTTCTGAAGGCCATTGAATTCTCCTCTCATATTAGATGCCCCATCATACCCTTGCCCTCGTAGTCGTGCAACAACTAGACCGTGCTTAGCAAAAACCTCCAATAATGCCTTCTTTAAAGAAGCAGATGTTGTGTCCGGAACATGCTTAATACCTAAAAAGCGTTCAATAGTCTCTCCTTGTTTGCTCAAATACCTACAGGAAGTCATATAATTAGTTGACCACTCTACATAGAACAAAATGATCAAAAAACACATATACACTTCAAAAACTTAAACACATACCTAATTACCACGGCCATTTGTTCTTTCACCGATATATCACGGCACTCATCAATAAGAACAGAGAAAAGAGAATCACCCATCTCTTCTTTGATTGCCTTGGTGACCGCTTGTGCACAATGTTTAGCAAGGATTTTTTGAATTTTTCCAGAAGTCATTTTGGCATTCTTAGGGCATAGCTCATCAAATGCAACCTTCACTTCTGGAATTCTTTCTTTCACCCAATCAAGTAACTCTAAAAAATTTCCCTTGTTCAAAGAAGTACTGGATTCATCATGTCCACGAAATGGTTCACCTAGCAATGCTAGATAACTTACAATGCCCAAAGATGTATCCACACGAGTTTCATACTTCACTAGTGAACCTTTGCTGTAAGTTGTAACTTTACTTTTCACACTTGCCCCTTGATTTTTAAAATCATCACATGCTGTTTTTGAAATATTGTGGATGCTACATGGCCCACCAACATGTTTACGGAATGCTGCAACCGCATTTTTCCAACAGTCAAAACCCAATTTGGAGAAAACATCATGCCCAAATTTTTCATCCATTCGGTCATGCTTAAAAAGATAACAATAGAAGCAATAGGCCTTATGCTTTGTTACACTATATTCCAACCAATCAAAGTCCTTATACCATTGTGGCCGGAAGCATCTTCCATTTCTATTTGGGGGGAAAGTGCAACTAGTTGGTCGAGTTGCACCCATTCGTATATAAGCAAATCTAACATCATCTCTAATGTTGGGGGCAAATCTATCAAGTGGAATGCGAAGTCCAGGATCACCATTTATGTAATCTTCACTAAAAACAGATATACCTTCAACTTCATGAACTTCAGCATTCTCTTCCACTATAGCTTCAAGAGAATCTGTAGTTTGTTCTTCCACTTGTTCAGTTTGCATCAAATTTTCATGCTCTACTTGCACCGAACTCACTTGATCTTGATGAGTGGCATGTGCCGAAACATTGACACTTTCACGAGTACTTGGATTCAATTTCGAGCTGCTGCCACTACCAAGCACTTCAAAATATCTTTTCAAATCTGCAATTCACAATCAGAGTGTTCACAACATTAATCCTGCTGAATTTGAGGCTTCAAGCTACTGCTAGAATTTGCAACACAATTTCAGGAAAATTGAGAAATCACCTCCTCCCCTTTTCTTTGAATTTCCTACTGCCTTCCTCTTCCTTTCCATATTCAGGCAATGTGGCCGTGAGCCCGTCTGCCCATGACTGCGCCGGCCGGACTATTGTTGCTGCTGCTAGAGACGCCGCTTGCTGCCGCGGTGCCGCCGCCCTCTAGCCCCCCTGACTGCGCCGCCGTTGCCTGCCCTGCCGCTGGCTGCCCCGCCGTCACTCGCCGTTGCCTGCCCCGCCCACTCCTGGAGGCTGGAGACCTGGCCAGCCGCCGCCGCCATCACTCGCCGTTGCCTGCCGCTGGCTGCCCCGCCCACTCCTGGAGGCTGGAGACCTGGCCAGCCGCCGCCGCTGCCGGGATTAGGGTTGGCGTCGTGGGGACTGGGGAGAGAACAGAGTGGTCGAGTGCGTGCGTTGCGTCTCTGCTCGCTCCGTGGACGCTCGAACCTGCTGCCTCGCGTGGCTGGGTGTTGGCCCATCTTGCCACTCGCTGCGTCGGGCCGTCGGCCCATCACGTGTATTAACAGCGACAAGGCAGTTTTCTGCTAGCGATTGATGCATACTAGGTATAAAAAAAATTGCTCCAAATTAAGGTGTGGCAGGCGCCATACCCTGCCCACCGGAGAGGTCCGCCAGTGCATACATTTAGTTGCCTACTTGGCACTTCACGTAACTCAAGACTAGCAACGCCTATTGTGGTTGTGCAAGGCCCTCGATGTGACTATATTAAAACGATATTCCTCCTGATACCTCTCAAGCCTCAAGATTCTTGGTTCTCTCCTTGCCCCTCTGCTATAGTTGTGTCTTACCAAAGTTGTCTCGCCCCTATTCTCAAAATACGTATACATTTCTTGGTTTGTATATTTATATATGTGAATGAATGGACCAAATCTTGCTTTTATTCAATGATTGTGATATGAGGGTGCATGTCTTTCACTGCTTGGTTGGTATGGAATGCTACTCCATATTTAATACCAACTTATGAAGTGATATGTTGATATATCTATTTGATAGAAAAGGAGAAGTTCCAAAGTCCAAACACAGAACACATACCCATGTCCAAGGACTTACTTACACATCGATCTATTGTTGTCAAATAACACATCAACATAGCTCAGAGTTTGGGTCAACTTTAAAGGCTTGGTTTTGTGAGAGCTTTGTGTGTGGCCCAGAGAGAAATGGTTTTCCATTTCAGGCTTTTTCACACCTTCTACCACACACTATCATCATTTGGATCCCTAGATTCAGCAACCCCAAGTGATGTGCACCATCGATAACCTCACATGGTCACCAATCACCAAGTTCTGTTTGTGTATCTTGATTTTCATTTCTAACATGTTTTCCCGGGAAAATCATTTGTTTGATGTTGTGATGTTTTTCCAATTCTAATATTTGGCATTAAAACATTATGAGTTTTGCTTCGGTACACCCCCCCTTCACCATATTAGCTTTTCATGAATCTTAAAGTTAGTTTAAAAGCCTATCACCATATTAGATTGCACATCAAATATATTGAATAGATTGATTTGGATAAAAAACTATATTATCCTTTTTGATTGAAGGGGGTACCTTCTAATGTCCACCTTTGATCTTCATGGAAATTCGTATTTTTTTCTAGGGGTGGGGGGTGTACCGAAGAAAAGTTCGTTCATCACATTCAATAGGTCAAAGTTTCTAATGCGGCGGCAAAAAATACCTAGAATTATTTCTGTCCTCCTTGTTTTTCAGTTAATCTTGAAGTTTTGTATATCTTCAATTTTCAATATTTTAAGGTTAGTATATCTGAAGCTTTCATTCCAATTTGAAATGTATATCGATTTGTGAAATAATAAGGTTTTGATATAGAAGAGAAGACTTGGAAGCTTGCTTATCTCTGGCCTCGGCACCAACTAAGGATGCATACACCCAAATATCACATATATGATAAAACTGGCAAAATAAAAAGAAAGTACCCACAGGCTAGCAACCACTACCCAATGATAAGGCGGAGTGGAACCTATTCTTTGATGGGACACCTCAAACAAGGAATATGTATCCTATCATCTTGCATCACTAATGGCAGATCCAACCAGTAAGGCAGAGTGTTGGATTTTCATTCAAGCAGTATGTAACGGTGCACCACAACAATACAATCAGGCAGGAACACCGCATAACATCATTGCCGCCGGGTCCAAACAAGTAGGCCTTGGTTTTCGCCTTGGACAATTGATACACAAAATGTTGAATGAGCACTCGAGACGCCGTCGTCACCGGATCTAGATAGCCATGCCTAGATTTTTTTACCCTAGATAATCGATACATAAGCTACCCGTGATCCCTCAAGACGCCACCATTGCCGGATCTAGTAAATGACTATACCACCAAGTCGTGTTCCGCCACCATCGTGACTGATCCTCATCACCACCACCACTCCTAAGATTTGCCTAGCGGATAAATGTCGTCCGTCAGTGCTGTAGACAAAAAATTAAGATTGAGGGTGCCAAAGGTGTCATGTAATGTTAGCATGGGCCAAACTACCCAAATCTAACTAACTCTCTCTCACATTTAGAGGATTAGCAAGAAGATATACATGCATTTGTGAGAGAATGGGGGAGCTACAGCCCCAGTCACCCCCTGCCTCCGCCCTTGGTAGAGCCAGCTACTACCGAACGACTACCGTGAGAAGGCGGTGGGCGACAGGGGAAGTAGACACCTAAGCAACCACCATAACGGCGTCCCGAATGGTCTTGGGAGGCCACCATTGGATCCTTACAAGCTGGCTGAACACCGCACCGAGGAAGGAGATCGAGTCGGCGTTGTTGCCAGGAAGGTGGCTTCAAGAAAAAGGGGAAACAAGGTTTTCCAACGTATGAATAGCTTAGTCCTTGGACACAAACGTGCATGTTGTATCTCCTACTGAACTTTCTCCTTGGCACGCGTGATTAACCTCTTGCTTTGAGCAACAAAGTGCAGGTGATCACAACTCACAGCTACTAAAAACAAGTGCTACAAGTACCACAACAAAGCGAGCGAACGAGGGAAGATTGATGTGAGGTGCTAGCTAGAGAGAGCGCGTTATACCAAACCCGCGGCGGCGGGCGATGAAACGCATATCGCATCTCGCATATAGGCTTAGCTCCTAATGCAAGTCACTTGACGCAGGGCCCTGCCTGCCCCCAAATAATTGTTTGTTTACTGCTCAGCTCTCGTAATAATCACTCGGAGATTACTTGCTTGCTAACCCTGCCCATCGCGTCCGTCCCATCTTCTCTTTTCTAGATCACGTTGGGCCCCATGCACGTATGCCCTCCCCATGATATGATATGAAAATCTCTCTACACCACCTTGCTTTATGGACGGGAGCCGAGCTATAAACCTCGGGTTTTCCCAAACCATCTTCGCTTTGATCTCTCCCCACTCTCGCCACTTTCCTCTCCCTGGAGCAAAGCAGCAAGCCAGTGTGTGCCTGCCACCATTGCGGTTGGTTGGCTCTTCCTTCCTTGGCCAAAGCAGAAAAGCTAGCTTCTCCACCGCGCGTACGCCTCTAGAGCAAGCAACCAAGCGTACACATCATCGGAGGTTGATTTGCCACTCGTCGTCGGCGGCGTCGGAGCAGATAGATGCGTAATGGGAGCAGCAGCTCGTGTTGCTCTTCTTCTTCTTCTCCGGCGGTGTTTGGCTCGCAGGCTCCTTCTCATGGCCAGCAGCTTGTTAGGAGCTCCTCCTCCTGCCCTCGTCCCATGGCGGAGCTGCTGCAGGTGACGTGGCTGCCCGCGTCCGGCGGTGGCGGCACCGGCGGTCTCCTCCACGCCCTGGCCTCCCTCAGCTTTCTGCTCCTCCTCGCCTACCTCCTGCTCTTCCTCCTCGCCAAGCTCTTCGCTCGACTGCACCGCGCAAGGTTGGTGCTACGAAGCTTACTGATTAAGAAATTATTGCTCCTTCAATTCAGGCATGCATGCTCACGAATTTCTGCTCACTTCTTCTGCGTACGTGCATGTGTGCAGGGAGCGTCGTGGCCGTGATAAACTTACAGAGAGTAACTCCGGGAGGGAGGACGTGGCCGCCGACCACATCGTCGCTGGAGGGGAGCGGCAGCAGGCGGCGGACACGTTGTTCTGGTTCGACGAGGCCGTGTTCGAGGACACTGCCCTGCTTGGCCTTGGCGACGAAGCAAAGAATCACCTTTTGTACACTGGTGCTGGTGGTACGGCTGCGCAACATTGCTTGGAGGTGGCGGAGAACAGCCGCGCCTTTCACACGGCCCCGCCGGAATCCACCAACCGCGTCTCATTCGCGCCGCGCGAGGAGGAGGACCACCGCGTCGAAAGTGATGCCGCCACTGCCAGTGCCACCGCGGCCGAAGAGGCCAGGGTTAACGTGGCCGTCTCCGTAGCCGACGACGGCGTCCCCGTGGCGACGGATGGGTATCGGCAGAATATTCCGGTCGCCGCGTCGTCGTCACTACCGGAGAATGATTCCGTTAAAGGCAATCTCCTAGGTACCTAGATTCCACTTCGTTCTTATTCTCGCTCACTTCTTTTTCATCGGTCACTTCTCAGCTTGATCTTACACTGATTGTCATACGGTTGCAGAGAAGCAACGAAGCAGAGGAAGAGATAATGACGGTGATCGTCCTGAAGACGGGCGTGGAGTGGAAGAAGAGCTAGAGGAGAAGGCCGACGGCTTTCCGGACGTGAAGCGGTTCGTGAACAGCCAGGCGCTGGCCGACACGAAGAAGCTGCAGCTTGACGGCGGCGCCCGGCTGCGGCCGCGGCGCGAGGAGGAGGACGGGGACAGCTGCCGGTTCGGCGCGTCGACGCTGACGAGCGAGTCGACGTCCAAGAGCTCGGTGGAGTGGCAGAGCTCGACGGTGACGACCGGCAAGGACGCCTACTCGGACCTCTTCTCGTCCTCGTCGCGCCGGAGCTCGGCGAGGTGGGAGTCCTACACGCTCTTCCGCAAGTACGACGAGGACATGGTCTACTTCCACCGCGTCGGCGCCCAGAAGCTCACCGAGACAGGTACCTATACACTAAATTGTTTACTGCCGAATTGATTGTATCTAGGAAAACTGATGAACTTGCTCATCATCATCATCATCATCACCGAATATTCCCCAAGTTATCAGTCATCATCACCTCTACTAGATCAACTTTTGTTGCAAACAAGCTCCGGTCGCCCGTATTTCCAGTTCTTTGCAACGCTTTTCAGGGGCATGTGTGGGCTCAATGGAGAATTCTTATTACACGTTCCCAATAAAACAAATCATTACATGTTCCTCGACGCACGTTATCTAGTCCTAGTACTACAAATCTAGCTAACACATTATTGTAAGAACAATGTTCCATTTTAAATTTGTGTTCCTGCTGCCGGCTGAAGAATTATGGACGATGACGACGTCGATGCATGTGTGTTGTGCTTGTGCATGCAGAGTCGTTCAGGTCGATCAAGTGCCAGCCGCGGTCGATGTCGCAGCGGATCACGCACAAGCTGTCCATGGCGGCGCCGAGGCCGAAGCCGAGGAGCGCGGAGGCGCCGGCGCCGGCGATCGGGCTGCGCGACCCGTACCCGGAGCTGGAGCGGGTGTACGTGGCCCAGATCTGCCTCACGTGGGAGGCCCTCAACTGGAACTACACCACCTTCCGTCGCCACAACGCCGGCGTCGGCGGCACGATGATGCTGGAGGCGCGGTGCTGCCCGGCGCGCGTGGCGCAGGAGTTCCAACAGTTCCAGGTGCTGCTCTACCGGTTCATGGAGAACGAGCCCTTTGAGCATGGCCGCCGGCCCGAGGTCTACGCCCGGATGAAGAACTCCTCCCCGAAGCTGCTCCTCGTCCCAGAGTTCAGAGGTACGTCCCCAGCCATGCATTGATCTGTCATGCTATACATGTAATTTGTACTGAATTTTTACTGACTGGTTGATGTGCACAGAGGAGGAGGACGAGAAGGACGACCTGATATCGGCGGTGCAGTTCCTGCACATCCTGGAGGAATCCATCAGGACGTTCATGGCGTTCCTCCGCGCCGACAAGCGGAGCCACTACCAGATGTTCAGGGAGATGGTGCGGCGGAGGACGAGCGCCGGCGACCAGTCGATCGTCATCACCCTCAAGAGAACCAACAAGGCCGTGAGTGACCGTCATCAATCAAGTGTTCATGCATGCATGCATTCCTACTGCAGTTTTTTGAATGTTTTGTTTTTGTGTTGATCAGAAGAAGAGCCGGCTCAAGGACCTGAGCCGGCCGCGGCGGTGCCTGAAGCGGATCAAGGTGCGGGAGGAGGAGGAGGTGGCGGTGCTGCTGGGGCTCATCGACCTCAAGGTGGTGGCCCGGGTGCTGCGCATGCCGGAGATCACGGACCAGCAGCTGCACTGGTGCGAGGAGAAGATGGGCCGGCTCAGGGTCGACCCGCAGCAGGGCACCATGGAGCGAGACCCCTCACCCCTCTTCTTCCCCGCGCACTGACTGAGATCTCATCAGAACCTCCGTCCACCGATCCATCCATGGACACTCTTTTGACTGCAACCTAGCTACTTTTCCTTTTTCTTTATTATTTCGTTCACCTTATCTTCCTTTTTTCTCTTTATATTGGTGTAGCGACAAAAGAAAAGATAAAGCGGTAGTGTTTGCGTAGGCACGAGAATATGCAACGCACTCAGCCTCTAGCTATAGCTAGCTACTAGTAGTAGTACAATATACTACGTACTGTGTATAAAAAGAAGCGAGATCGATCGGACTCATCTGGAGATGGGATGACGACGGTGTTGTAAAGGCGTAATGCACATCTATCTGTAGAAAAATAAGATCAGATCGGCCCGTTTCCGTCTTGCAGTTGGGTGCATGTGATGTGGTGCATGCTGACATACACACACAGAGATAAAAGAGAGAGATGTTGGGATCGGCAGGCGGCAGTACCATGTCACCATGTGTGTGCGACACAGCCCAAAGCAAAAGTGGGCGGGCTAGCTGAGGTGGTGACAAGCACGGACGGCTTTGATAGTTTGACATGTGCAGTGCTTTAGGCTTTGCTTTTCCTCGTGTGTTGCCCGGCTTTACGGATGGATGGATCGGTCACGAGAAGGTGCATGCATGCATGCATGCATGCAACCAGCAAATGCATGTCACGCACTTGGACTTGCCTGCGCATTTAAGATAACCACGTCGGGCCGCCCTCCTTTTCCTTTTTCTTACACTATTTGGCTTTGCCATGTAGTAGAAAAAGCAGTCTCGCTCGCAGACTTTATCTTGGATCCTCTGCGTTTATGTCTGCGAAAAAGCTATGTATATGCGTGGTTGGAAGCGCTATGGCCAGTTGGAAGATAGCAGCAGCAAAAGGAGGCATCTGTTGATGTATCTCCTCGTTGATTTTGGGTTGCAGATTTTTGTTTCGAGAGGGTGTCGATGTTGGTGCTGATAAACATTAATGGTAGGGACCAAACCAGGCATGGTGATCTTGCTTTCCGAGAAGGATTAGCACGGTCACAAAGTGGCTCTTCCCTGTTAACGGGTCAAAAGGAGTAGGGGAGAGAACTCAGGCTGGCAATACGGATTACCCAGCGGGGTATTGATTCATATCCATGGCCTCGCGACAGCCTCCCCGGCTCATTCCCGTGCATGTCCCTACCCAAATCCTTGGCCAAGGCTATGGGTCGTAAAGCTGTGCAGAATCTCGACAACCAAGGTATAACATCGCTACCCAAATCCTTTTTATCGTTTTCCACTGCAACCATCGTTTCTAAACTGAATAATGTGGGTGTTAGTCTAAAAAAATAATGAGAAGGATATTTCTGTTTTCACAAACGCTTTGAGACATTTGGAATATGACCGGTTAAAGGTTACTTCACGAGTTTCTAGCAAATATCTTGCCTCACATCTAGATGAGGAGGAGCTGCATGCCACATCAGATGGTCAGCTGCTTTCTCATTTTGTAAGAGAGGTTTCGGACGTGGGCTTGGTTGAACCCGAGCTTAGCTCATCGATAGAGGTTACAGCTTTCAGACGTAAATCAAAGGCCACCCCTTTGAAAAAGAGCCGCAACTCCTCTAAGAGGGTGAAATTTTCTAAATCTCCTATTGTTTCCTCATGAATGGTATCTTTTTTAATAGCAGAGGTCTTGGTGACTTGGCTAAACATCTATTCATTACGGAATGTAATAGGGAGTATATTTTAGAATTTTTGGTTATCTCTGAAACGGGGAGACGTGATTTTCTCGGTAAGTCTGCTTAACCTCCTTTCTGGCGGGATAGACTTCACTTGGATTTCGCGGCCGCCTAGCTAGAGGTCATTCTGGAAATATTTTAATTGGTGTGAACACATGAACTGTGGATGTTTTCGCTAGTTCAGATGGTGAGTTTCACATTAAACTCCATATCTGTGACAAAGCCGATAACTTCACATGGACTCTCGTCGCCGTTTATGGTGCAGCCCGGGATGAGTTCAAGACTGATTTTCTCCATGAATTGGTTAAACTGGCGAAAGATAATCCATACCTATTCTTATATGTGGTGATTTCAAGTTGCTACGATTCCCACATGAGAAAAGCCACGGTAGATTTGATAATCATTGGCCTTTCCTTTTCAACGCTGTCATCGACAGTCTAGATCTGTTAGAGGTTTCCATAATTGGAAGACAGTTCACTTGGGAGAACAGTCTTCTGGAGCCGACATACGAGACACTAGATCGTGTGTTAATGGATACCAACTGGGAATCCAAATTCCGTATGGTTTTTGTATGTGCTCTACCCCAAGTCGAAGCTCTATCAGACCACGCACCCATCCTCCTAACTACTGGTTTGCCACACCCACATCATATACGCAAGTTCAATTCGAACTTGATTGGCTGCATCGGGATGGCTTCCATGACATGGTTAAGGAGGTGTGGGAGAAACCGGTTGTCGGGCATACCCCAATACACAAATGGAATAAAAAAAACGTGCACTACCTAAATTCCTTGGTGGCATACTGCGGGTGTCCGGAAAAGGAGAAGTTTGTCTTTCATCTATTATTGATGATTTAGAAGCTTTGGCAGAGGTCAGATCGCTATCTGCGCATGAAATTGAGATCAAGAGTCAATCCAATGCACAGATAGGTCACCTTCTGCATGAAGAGGAGCTCAAATTGTACCAACATTCTAACTCTTAATTTATCTTGAAAGGAGATTTTAATACTAGATATTTCCATGGTGTCGCCAGTGGTAGACACCAGTCATTCCCTACAATAGGATGAGGGCACAATTGAGGGGCATGAGAAACTTAAATCTTATATCACTAATTATTATAAAAATCTATTCAGAGCCTCAAAAGAAGGAAACTTCTCAATGGATGGGTCCAGAGCAGATGACATCCCTTAGGTATTCGATGTGGAAAATAGCCTTCTAATAGCTCAATATTCTGAGGAGGCAGTTGGAAAAATGGTTTTCCTAATGGGGCACAACAAAGCCCCGGGTCCGGATGGATTTCCCGTAGAGTTCTATCAGAACTGCTGGAAAGTCATCAAACCGGATCTCCTGGATTTGTTTGGCAACCTACATGCTAGCCAACTAGAATTGTTTCGCTTAATATTCGGCGAGATTATTTTATTACCTACGGTTAATGAGGCTGAAAGGATACAATAATATATACCTATGTGCCTCCTTATGCTAGTTTTCAAATCTTCACGAAGTTTGCGACAGTAAGGCTAAATTTGGTTGATGAACATGTGGTTCGTCCTTCACAGACTGCTTTTATGCAAGGCAGAAACACCCTAGACGAAGTTGTCATCCATCATGAAACAGTCCACGAATTACATCGGAAAAAGCCAAATGGGGTAGTACTTTAAAATTGACTTTGAAATAGCTTATGACAAAGTCAAGTGGTCTTTTCTTCAACAGACTCTCAGAATGAAAGGATTTTTTATAGAGTGGCGAGCTATGATCCATAGCTTCATTTCTGAAGGTAGTGTGGCCATTAAAGTCAATGATGACGTTGAACATTACTTCCAAATGAAGAAAGGATTGAGACAAGGTGACTCATTATCGCCCATGTTGTGGCGGATATGTTAGCTGTCATGATTGAGCGTGCCAAGGTAGATGGCCAAATTGTTGGAGTAGTGAATCACCTTGTAGATGGTGGTCTCTCTATCCTTCAATACGTCGATGATACAATTCTCTTCATGGATCATGACCTAGAGAAGGCGATAAATCCGAAATTAATTTTATCTGCTTTCGAGCAACTCTCGGGTCTTAAGATAAACTTTCATAAAAGTGAATTGTTTTGTTCTGGCGAGGCTCAAGAGGAGGCCGACCTGTACGCTGACCTATTTGGCTATGGGTTGGGACATTTTCTGATCACTTATTTGGGGATACTGATACATTATCGGAGACTCACAAATGTTGAATGGAAACACGTGGAGGAGAGACTACAAAACATACTCAGTTGGAAGGGTAAACTGCTATCTCTGGGCGGAAGATTGGTCCTCATAAATTCAGTACTAAGCAATATGGTACTATATATGATTTCCTTCTTCCAGTTGCCGAAAGGAGTATTACATAGATTGGATTACTTCCGGTCAAGATTCTTTTGGCAAGGAGATAGCGAGAAAAAGAAATATCAGGTGGCTAAATGGAGTTTGGCTTGCCGTCCCAAAGACCAAGGCGGGTTGGGCACTCATGACCTTGAGGTTAAGAATATGGCCCTCCTTGGCAAATGGTTGTTTAAGTTATTGGTGGAAGAGGGTGTATGGCAGACCCTCCTAAGGAGAAAATATGTGGGGTCAAAGGTGGCATCTCAAGTATACTGGAAGCCTGGGCACTCTCACTTTTGAGCAGGTCTAATGGCTACGAAGAACTTTTTCTTCCGCTATGGATCCTTCTCGATTAAGGATGGTTCGGAAATTAGATTATGGGAGGATAAGTGGCTAGGAAATGCTACACTCCGGGAACAATATCCAACTCTATACAATATTGTGCGCCGCAAGGGTGATATAATTGCCACGTTGGAAACATTTCCACCAAATGTGATGTTGAGAAGAGATTTAATTGGACCCAGACTCCAATCATGGAACACCCTGGTCCGGCGGTTTTCGACGGTGAAAATTGTCACAAGGGGCCGATGAATTTTGTTGGAACCTACATGGGAGTGCAAAATTCTTAGTGGAGTAAATGTCTAGAGCTTTGCTCCGATCAGATGTGCTAGTTGATAATAATGAGAAGATCTGGAAGATGAAGATACCACTAAAGAATAAAATCTTTGCGTGGTATCTTCGTTGCGGAGTCATTTTTATTAAAGATAACCTTATTAAGAGGAATTGGCATGGAAGTACGCAATGTGTTTTTTGTTAGCATGATGATACAAAAAAACACTTGTTCTTCCAATGCAAATTAGCTCGTTCTATATGGTCAGTCATCCAAGTAGCTTCTGACTTGTATCCTCCATGTAGCGTTGCTAATATATTTGGTAACTGGTTACATGGGATTGATCACGGGTTTAGAATTCTTCTCAGGATGGGAGCACTCGTCGTTATTTGGTCGCTTTAGCTATGTAGAAATGATAGGTTTCAATGGTAAAAGCACTTCCCTTATGCAGGTTATCTACAGATGTACCGAGACGCTTCATTTATGGTCATTTCTATAGCATGCGGAGAATCGAGACCTATTTATGGAGATGTGTACATGATTGGAGGCTAGGGCGAGGGATACTTTTACCCAACATGGATGGTAGCATGATCATAGGATTGGCCCCCCTTCCGGTTTAGGTGTTATATAGACTATACATGTTTACTTGTATTTCGTGTTTTTATATATTGTTTTGAGAGTGGACTTCGTTTGGTTGTGTGCATCTTAGTTATGCAGAGGCCGGGTGTATTACTTAAATATTTTAAGTAATAAAGCGCCCCTTATTGAAAAAATGTCCCTATCTGCGGTGATAAGAAAATTTGCACCCCCGTCCTTGTCCGGTTTTTCATCCGCATGCTTAGTTGCAATCAGCAAATGCATGTCACACACTTATACCTGCCCTCACATTTAAGGATGCATAACCACACATCACAAACTCCTTTTCCTTCTAGGGTTGAGCTTTACCGAAGGGTAGGCCCCCTCCCCTAGTAGGCCAACCCCCTGTAGCCACCTATTTGTATGTGTGTGTGGGGGGGTGCCCCCTAGAAGCACACAAGTCCTTGGAGGCTGTCCCTTGCCGCCTTGCGCCTTGTTCTCTCTTTCGTCAAGACTTGATCTAGACGTCACGCCGCTAGGCTTTCCTTCTCCCCTCTAGTTCTTTCGATCGTTCTTTATGCTGGTCCACAGAATGTAGTCATACTTGTAGATCGGTACGTGTGAATACCTTAGAGGCGTCATGCTCGTCGACGCTAGATGGACGGATCATCCAGGGAAATTCTCATGGCTGGGAGGTTTAACCTACCTACAGGAATCGTCGTGCTAGTCCAACTCTCCTTCGTCTACTTCAGCTGCGGGGAATCGTTGGTGAGATGATTGCTACCCGTAACCTCATAGCGATTTTGGAATGGTCGTGTGTGCAATTTTGTTATTGCGTAGCACGTTCTCCTACATGGCCCGCATAGTCCATCATTTATTAAGACACTTGCTGCCACATGCACTCTAGACCAGAAGGGGTATTAACGATGTGAGCCATCTTTTGTTGATCCTAAGGCTTATTGCTTTCAAGAGATGACACCTTTGATGGGCATGTTGTCCAACTGATTCAATGCTAATCCTGCGCAACAAATCAGACAACTACTAAGACAGACATAACAACAAGGTACATTTCCAGGAAGCTAGAGAAAATCAACAAATTGCTTCAACAAATATTGGTTTACAAAACTGTTTCAATGCCATCCGTCCAAGGAAATTTAAAAATGCTTCTGCAAATCCCCTCTGAAGGTATCAACATCTTGCTAAAATAAATAGTTCCTACTCACTGGCATATTTAGTTGTTATAAATGAACTAGTGCATAATCTTGCTATGTAATACTTAACCATTTGACAAGTCTACAACACTAAATTTGTGGTGGCTAAGTACTAATTTCTTCTCCCAATGAAGCAACATTTTCAATAAGTGTAAGTTCCGTACTCACTTCCATGTCAAGCGGTTGAATAAAATCGATGACATCACTGAAATCGGACTATATAGTTCTGTTCTCCTAAACGTAGACAATTGCGAACTCAACATCATCCCATTTTTGGTATATTAGTTCTAATTTATTGTCCCGGGGAAGCAACATTTCTTCATAAATCTCCCCGACCCACAGGAATGATAAGTATGATTTATATTCCACTTATCAGCTTTCCCCGGGCGTTCTGAGCCAACTGCCGATGAATGATCATCTCGATGGTGGCCCAGAGCACATTAGAACGACATAGGTACATAAACAATCACTCTATTGGAAACACACATTGTATTGTGCAGAAAAATCACACAGAACATATCCTCATGACCTATTCATCAGTGGAGATACAAAGAGCATCTGTGCTCGATTGCAAAAAGTCCACATCCATCTTAGATAGTGGTCTATTCGTTAGATATATACATCATCCAACACTATAGAAGAACACCTTGTGGAACCAGTAGTATATTAATTTTCGGTAACTCATAATGTGGACAATCCACCTTTAACTAATATAGTATAGTTTTCTAGTATAGTTAACAACAATTAATACATAATCTTACTTCTGAATCAATATATTTTTATTTATTACACACTTATAATGTCCAAGGTAGCTATAATCTCTCTAAATAAAATACTTATGTGCAACAAAAATTGTGTGGGTGTTTTCTCTTGATATATTGACTATTCAAAGAACTCCAACTAACTTCGATCATGAGGAGCGGATAAAGAAACATTTGTATGCTTTCCTAGTATTCTAAGCAGCTGAAAATGGTATGCCTCATCACAGTAATTTGCGGCACATATGAATAATAATGTGCAACATATTAGCTTGCAGACATTTTCCTAAACATGACTTTATAATAATTTTGTTTTCGGATTGTGTGCTTATTCTTAGTGTAGACACTGGGAGAAATAAAATATATCTTTTGTTCTTAAAGTATTAATGATAGTGAAGAATTGTATGTTCTTATCCATTTTACTGTTATGAAACATCTTAACATATAGAAGTAAAGTATATCACTGGACAAATACCTTGACAAAGGTTTCTAGAGAATATGCTTCTATGTTTTAGGATCTCGGGCGTAAACAAATGGAAAATTCTAGAATATACGATTGTTTATCTTAAGTGTAATTAGTAAAAAAAGTTTTAGTGCGTATGTGCTATTTTTAGAGATTTGTCCTCGATTTTTTGGCGCATGTCACTTTTGGTTCTTTCATGGCAAAGTATGTCTTCCATATTTCCGTGGGTTAAATCACAAAGTGCAATGCATGCAAGCTTTGTGCTTATTATCAAAATAACATTGCTTCCATCTTTATGTTGTTGCATAAAACTGTGCAATCCAACTCATACAATTAATAGTAAAATTGCACTCACCCTAACCGTCTCAAAGGTCAAAGCCAAGCCAACTCAGCAAGAACACATCCACATGTTGATTTGGAAACACTACAATCGTATGGAGTGTAAATCTATCTATCGTATCATCCAAGAAACATATGTTACCGACGTGTGGTAAGTACGTGAGTGATGGAGTTGTTCTCGTCGATGCAGTGGGAGAACAAGGCCAACATGGTGGAGTGGATAGCCTCACCAGGGAGCCAGGAATCAAGACAAAGCATCGTGTAAAATCCATGCTGACTCAACCATTGAGAACGAGCTATTTTTCAAAAAGCGGCGCTTTATTACTTAAAAGGTTTAAGTATTACACCCGTCTCTGCATAATTAAGATGTACAATGCCAACAAAGTCCTCACGACAAGCGAAAATAAAATAAGAAGGTGAAATACAAAGAAAAATGTATAGTTGTATACCGCCCAAATCACCGGTGGCCCAATCCTAAGATCATACTGCCACCCATGTGCAGTTGATGAGTGCACAGTTGGCAGTCAAGTGTGGGTAGGGGTGTGTGGCGTGCTATGGCACTACTAGGGGAAAGCCTAGCAGTAGTGTGGGTTTTAGGTGTATCAGTAGCGCGGGGACCCGCGCTACTGCTATGGCGTTACAGCTAAAGGTTAGCAGTAGCGTGGGTTTACCCGCGCTACTGCTATATCCACTCAGTAGTAGCGCTTCCTGGGAAGGGCGCTACTGGTAATTACTAGTAGCGCGTCTCGTGGCCCGCACTACTACTATTATTTTGTATTCTATTTCTTTTTTATTTCATGTTGTATTCATATACCTTTATACAAGTTCTCATACAATAGCAATTTAGAGATTGTTTTTACATCATAATGAGTTATTAAATCACTGGGTGAAAGAACCGTGGATTAGTTTCAAGTGGATGAATCCTAAGTGACCAAGTCATGGATTATCGTGATAATCCATGACTTGATCACATAGGATCCATCCACTTGAAACTAATCAGTGGTTCTTTCACCCAATGATATAATAACTCATCATCATCATCATCATCATCATTATTAACAACTTATCATCATAATATATCATTGTCATATAACACCTCCTCATGATCATCATTTTTATCAATGAGACATCATATAGCAAGTTGGTCACTGGTCATAATCACAACTCCTCCTCCTCATCATCATCAATCTAACACATTGTAGCACATAATAACACATTGTACCTAGGACCTACTTCTCTCTCATAGGACCTACTACCGTCTCTTAGGTAAAATAGCATAAAACAAGATAGGCCCTGACTCTCCATTATGGAGAATGGAGATTATCATGTCTTCAATTCTTGCCCTTCGCACAATGTTGCTTCCAAGTAGCTCCCTACGATTGACCATACATTTTTTCCAATCTTTGATTGTCATGTCTTCATCGGTTTTAGAAATCCGGTATGAACATGAGTGATTCGTAGGATAGCCTGGCCGTATGTTCAAAACATCAAGGCGACCTTTCTGAAACATTAAATGGGGCACACAATCCTTCGGGATTTTCTGTTGAAAATCATAGTAATAACTTCGTAGTTAGCAGTGTAGTTGAGTTTTAGAAGAATTTAT